>NW_027522799.1:0-76934 GCF_052094955.1 Ictidomys tridecemlineatus | reverse complement strand
TATTAGTAGAATAATTTTTAAACAGCTTGATAGGTTCTAAATGTGACCAATCACTGCTAGCCTTTTCTTGAGGTTACACAGTGATTACTCTCACCAAAGATTCTCATATCGCCATGTAAGAGATTTCCAATGACTATGGAGACAGAATGCTCTGGCACAATCAGCTGGCTGCCTTCCATGGTAGTAAATTGTCTCCAGACTCACCACAGTGATTGCCTCATTTAAATGAACTAAAAGTGTGTTTTATTATTTGATGGATCTCTAGTGTGAATAACAGTGATTTGTTAAGTCAGACTTTAATTTTCATGAAAGTTTTAGATGTCTACTTAAAAATTGACAAGAAATATTTACACAAAAATTTTATAAACTCTGTGTGTGTCTCTGTGTGTTTGTGTATACTCATACACATGCATATATTCATATTATAATACTAGTTATCCTAGTTGTTTTCACTGCTATTAAAAAGTAAAATGGAATGTTGGAAAGAAGGTTATGAATACATCGTGGAAATGAAGACATTGGGAACCTATGCTTTTCCATGTATGCAAATATAAATAATTATGAGACACAAACTGATTAAGAAGTTCATTTAACCTGGTATATTTGAAAGGCAACTTACTGATGAGACAAACTAGGAAAGTGAGAATATATACGCTGTATATCTTTGTGAAGTCAAGGTATGCTGAAAGACCCTGGTTGCCATCTAGAATGTAATTTTTTGAAGTATATACTTACTAGATAGATATAGTTATTGAATTTGCAGACATTGATGTTTAGTTAATGGCTTATTAAATTCTAGGTTCTTGATTTCTGACAGTCCTCAAATTTTTGAGGAAAATTGTTGTGCTTCTATGTAGAAATTAGTATTTATTACTCATATAAAATGCTGTCACTTGTGTATTTATGAAAACCATTTTTGTATAATGAATAAGAAAGGCTTTCATGAGTTCTCCATGCAGTTAATTCTTACAGGGAAAAGCAATTATAATACAAAAAAAAAAGAGGGGCTGGGGATGTGGCTCAAGCGGTAGCACACTCACCTGGCATGCGTGCGGCCCAGGTTCGATCCTCAGCACCACATACAAACAAAGATGTTGTGTTCGCTGAAAACTAAAAAATAAATAAATAAATATTTTTAAAAAAAGAAAAAGAAAAAGAAATCATATTTATTTAGGGAATGATAGAAAAGTGTCATTTGCATATTTATAGCATATATTTGAAAAGATAAAAAGAATTAACCTACAAAATATACAAAATATTGTCCATCCAGTGCTGAATATATATGAAAGCCAAAGGAATGCTTTAAGTTATTAATATGCCCATTACCAATCTTTGAATTTATCCAAAGAAAAAACTATTGCAGCTAAGTATTAGTGTTTATCACAGAATCCAACTAGAAAACCTAAGTCCAGCTCTATAAAGATATTGACTACATATCTTGAGACATTAAGACAGGTGAACCAGATAAACTCAAGAAAGGTATAGTTGTAACTATAAGGTTCTCACCTCATTTCCATACCCACTATGCACATTCCCACATAAAAGGAAAAGAAATTTAGCAGTTTACAAAATTTAAAGTACTTTGATAAAGTACTTTTTTTGATAAGTACTTTTTTTTCAGTACATTTTACTGAAAAAACATATTCCATAGTATAAGTTCCCTGCTCTGGTGTTATACACACACAAAAAAAATTAAAATATTTCTACCAAGTGTCTGTTACTTTTTGTTTGTTGTTTGTTTATTTCAGCATTAATTTCTACTGTGGACAAAGAGTCATAAAATTCATCTGGAAACATAAGAGGCCTAGAATAGCCAAAGCAATCCTGTGTACAGAATTTAAATAAGTGGCACATGCATTAACAAAATGGTAGACTGGAGATTGGCAAATGTAACTAAAGATTAATTATTTGATATGGAACTTAATGAAAAGATTTTTAAAACTTGAAAAAAATGAAGACATAGTTTCTAGACCATCAATTATAGATAAAAGCAGACTGAAAAACTTAATGGTTGATAATGATAAATGAAGAGATGAATAGGTACTACCAAAGAGATGAGAATAGCCTTATTTTAATTAATTAAAAAGATATGTGGCATATTAATTAAATTCACAAATAATACTAATTAAGAGTTTTGACAATTTTAAAAGTTTGCATCTTGCTTTCTGTTAAGAGCCACAGCCGAGTTGGAATGGCCCCTGGCATTTTGCTTGGAGTTCTCATGGGGATTCCTGGGGAGTTCGTGTTGGTTGGTGAAGTTCCGGTGGAGGGAATTCCGGTTGGTGTGTGGTGTTCCTGAGAGGGCTGCGTGGGTGGCGTTCAGGGGAGTTCGGACATAAAGTTTGTTCCTGCTTGAGTGGCTAGTGATTTGTGCCCTGCCAGACGTCGGCAGCTTTCCTCTACAACTAATTTTATAGATAAATAAGAGGGCTATATTAATAATGCTTATCTGACTAATTTTTTAAAAAATTAGGAACATTCTCTGAGCATAGTCTCAATTCTCTATGATTCTTCTATCTTTAATATACTTCAGGGATTTGTCTGTAATTATGCAGAAATAGCCAAGCCAGACTTGGGGGAAGCACTTTGGAAGAGCAAACTCAAATCTAAAATAACAGAAATGACAAAAATACTTAAATGTAAGCCAGATACAAAAATTTTAATTGATTCAGAGACATGAAAATTAAATTTGAATGCAGTGTAATATCAATGAAGTGTAAACATCTGTATAGTAAAGGAACTTTACGAGTTACTTATTAGTCTAAGCTTGTGTTCACATAAGACATTAAGGAACTAGTCAACACCATCTACAACACAAACACATTCAGTTAATGCAGATTACCCCAAAGACCACTCAGGCAGACTAATTGTGTGTTTAGATAGGTGCAGCTGTATGTTTATTCCCAGAGTTAGCTTTACCACATTCCCAAATGCAGAAGAAACTGCTTGTCATCAGAGACTTGCAATTACATCTCTCATTTCATAAGGAAATTTCATTAGAAATTTGTCTTTTTCTCAAATCTCAGAGAGCATCATAGTGAAGTCAGTATTAATTCAACCAAAATTATTCCTGATGAATTTTAAATATCCTCTAAGCTTGTCAAATCTGATGGTGCTGATTATATAAAATCAACATACTGAATAGAAAAATTTTGAATCCCAAATAACTATTGAAAAAAAATATTTTTTTTAAAAAATAAAAGAATTTTGTTGTTTCCTCAATGTTCACAGCAAGTACAGCATTTTGATTATTGCTAATATGTTCACTTCCTTGGAGTAAGCTTTGTGTCAGAAATCAAAACATAAAAGTTAAGGCTGAAATATTTAAATATCTTTATTCTGTTTACCATCATCCAAATCATTTCCAGGCTTAAGGACTAATAATACCTTCTCTTCATCTCATCTTGGGCTTGTAGGAAATGTTCTTAGATTATGAAATAAATTAATATTTTACCAAAATTTACAAACTATAGTATAAATGGGTTTTATGAGAAGGACTAGAGAAAGCTATTTTTTTAAATTGTCAGCAGATCCAATCATTGCTGATTCCAGGAAAGCGTTTGACTTCTATCTCCACCTGTAGGCAGCTTCATGCAAAGTCCTCTTCGTTCAAATTGTCCCTTGCTCCTAGTTTTTATACCTTTTCTGATCACAATGTCCTATTTGGAATTCACCAAACTTGTCTCTCCTTTCTCTATGGACATTTTCTGGACTCTTCCAGGTGATAATTCAATAAGCAAATCTCTACTGAACATATACCTTTACCTATAAACAGTGGCTTTGGTAAACAGTGTTTTGAGCATCAAAAGAAGAAGGGTACAATGAAACCAGGTTGTGAGCTGATCTCTCAAGGCTTTCCAAATTTTAATGTCTAATCTTATCAATTAAGGGTCACCACTCTTTGAAATGAGTCTCAGCAGCATACCCTAGAGCAAAAAAAAAAAAAAAAAAAAAAAAACAGGAGAAATATAATGGAGGTAAGTTTTGTTCCTACCCTATTAGGGATCCAGGTGGATTTCACATGACATACACCTAGGCAGGGAGTTATTTCACTGGATACTATTTTAAAGAATAGTCCTGTTGAAGAATTGAATCATCATTGCTTTTGTAATATGGGACATATTTGTTCTCTTCCTCTCTTTTTGCCAGAATTGGCACCCTGACTGTTCTTATACTGTTCTATGTAATTGCTCTCTGAGTAGATGAAGCTGCCACCTGTTCACAAATACAACACATCACTCCCCTTTGAGAGTATGATTTAAATGAATCATGATGGGATAATGAGCTGGGACAGCAGTTCCACATCTGTATAAACAGACGCACCTCCTTCACTCAGATTGATCATTTTCTCAGAATAGAAAAAGGGTTATATTTAAATGCTAACCATATAATTATTAATCTTGATCTTATTTTTTTTAATATTTATTTTTTAGTTCTCGGCGGACACAATATCTTTGTTGGTATGTGGTGCTGAGGATCGAACCCGGGCCGCACGCATGTCAGGCGAGTGCGCTACCGCTTGAGCCACATCCCCAGCCCCTTGATCTTATTTTGATCTTAAGAAATTCTTCCCCATTGCCTTCTCGGCTTTTCTTCTTTATTTCATTTCCATAGAGAACCTGCAAGGTCCAGATTGTTTAATCAAAAAACAAATGCTCTCCCCAAAAACATCCCCCCAAACAGGATCAAATAATTAGGGATGTCACATTTCTGGATCTGCATTATTCCCTTTTCTTAGCTCAAAGAATACAGAGCTCACAACAATTTTTTTCTTTATTTTTAATATGTTGAAGTCATCTAGAAGTTTTTAAGCAATGGAGATACTCCGTGTTAGAACATAGCTGGAAATGCACTGTCTTTTCACTTTTTTTTAAATTAAATCTATTTAACAGATATATAAAAATACAAAATTGTTAATTTAATGTTGTAGCATGTGATTTTTTCAATGCATTTATATGTTGTAGAATGTTTAAATCAAATTAAACATATTTATCTCAAATATTTATCATTCCTTTTTTAATAAAATCATTCAAAATCTTTTCTTCTACTTTTTGAAATACATATTTCATTATGGCTATCTATGGTTGCCCTACTGTGCAGTAAGTAACACAAGAACTTACTCCTAACTACAACTTAGTACCACCAATCAACCTCTCCCTATCCCTTCCTCTTCTCAACTCTCCCCAGTCTCTGGCAACCACCATTTTATTTTCAACTTCTATGAGATCAACTCATATCTACATATAAGTGAGATCGTGCAGCATGTGTCTTTTAGAGCCTGACTTATTTCTTTTAACAGAATGTCCTCCAAGTTTATCTGTATCATCACAAATGAAACAATTTCAATTTTTATGGCTAAGTAGTATTCCATGGTGTAGGTATACCACATTGTCTTCATCCATTCACTACTTGAGTTGTTTCCATTTCTTGGATATTATGAATAGTATTGCAATAAACATGGGAGTGCAGATATATCTTTGATATACTGATTTCATTTTTCAGATATATACCCAGTAGTGAGATTGTTGGACCTTATATTGGCTCTATTTCTAATTTCGGGGGGGAATCTCCATACTATTATTCATAATGACTATACTAATTTACATCCCCACCAACAGTGTGCAAAGACCTCCTTTTCATTTTAAAGTACTTCAAAAGATTTAAAATGATAAGATGTTATTATCGTACACAATCAGATTAATTGCCTAATAAAAATCTCATAGCTATAGAGATTTTTTAACCATATTTCTTGGTAGTAGATACTGTTTTTATAAGAGTGTTGAGGAAAATTTTTAAAAATTGGTGCCATGTATAATTTCTATTGCAAATAAGTGATTTAAAAACAAAGTTAAACAGATTCCACATGTTACTTTATTTTTTCTTGGAAACATTCCCAATGCTCTTTATCAAATACAGTAGCCTCCTGCTTATCTGTGGGCATATATCCTAAGTCCCCCAGTATTTGTCTAACACTACAGATAGTACCAAACCCACTATCTACTATGATTTTTCCCAATTTTTTTTCTTATTATAGCTCTTAACAGTGTTACAGAGCTTGGGTCTTCTGAGAAACTGAGGCGGCATGAATACCCCCTCTTCAAACCCCAGTTCTTGTGACCAAGTCAGAAAGTTTTCAGATATGTCACTTAGAGTAACAGGAATGAGTTTATTGAAGGGATAGGAAAAGAGTAAGGGATGCTCTCAAGGGAGGAAATGGGTCCTCTTAGAAAGGAGAGGGACAGTGTGCCTCTCTTGCACTTCAGTTTTATTGGGAATCCTAGAGAAGTTTCCAGAGATTCCTACCCCAAGTCCATCTCTTGACTGAGAGAAAGGTGACATCAGATTTTCAAGTCCCCACTGTCATGGCAACTCTAGGTCACCTTGGCCCATACTGACTGGTTCTAATTGAATTCTTTTTAAAAAATATTTTTAGTTATAGATGGACAAAGTTCTTTTATTTTATTTATTTATTTTTATATGGTGCTGAGCATTGACCCCAGTGCCTCACACATGCTAGGTGAGTGCTCTACCACTGAGCTACAGCCCCAGCCCTCTAATTGGATTCTTAACCATACATTCTTATAGATTTTTTGGTTAGGAAGAACTTGCCTTATCTCCCAGAGTTTCAGGATATGGTCACAAAAGTCTCCTGAGTTTCTCCCATTGACATTATCTTGGGCCTGCATTTCTCTCGTAGTTAACAGTCAGTTTGCTAAGGAATGTGACATGTCCTGTCCACTTAGATCAGGGCTGCAGGTGAATTTCTTCTTGGAAAATAAAACATGTGGGGGTCAGCACCGTGGGCCTGTTTTATAGAATTATTCTCTTAACCTCATGTTCCCACAGTCCTCATCTGTCTGTTCCCTAACAATAGCATCAGCATTGAAAATGTCCCCCTTTCCTTATTAAGTCAAGAATTTTCACCTTTTCACTTAAAGGTAACATTTTAGAACTTCTCTTTGACATACCCAAATTGCCAGTATCACTACTCTCACTCTTCGGGGCTATAATTAAGTCCAAGCATTGTGTTCAAGGGTTTCTTGAACACAAACACTGAGATACTGGGATAGTCAACCTGATAATCAATAGGACAGTGAAGTGGCTAACAGGACAGTAGCACATACCACATGAAAATGCTGGGAAGGGAATGGCTCACATGCTAGACAGGATGCAGCTGTATGACATGAGATTCCACCATACTGCTCAGAATGGCATGCAATTATTTATTTCTGGAATTTTCCATTTCATATTTCAAGATCACTGTTAACTACAAGTAACTGAAATCATACACATATTAGATAAAGGGGAACTTGAATATGATGGTGAAGCTAAAATATACAAAGATTATAGACAACTGACAAAAACACGGATAATTTCAAATTTAATGATTTTACACCATTAAATTCTTAATTCTTTAAGGGAAGGACAATATTTTCATCCAAATTCTAAATAAGATGGATCAAATGACTGATAATAGTTTTGACTACCATACTCATCAGCAAGTGACAATTATTTTGCTACCAAAAGAATCCAATTTCAGATCTGTCATGTTTTTATTATACAGTACCTATGAGAAAAAATTACATTACAGTACCTATGAGAAAAAACACATATATGTATTATATATAATACATAGTACAGATATTTAACCTTAATATAGGTCTTTAATATTAGAAAGTATGTCCTGCTTATGAGTCTTTTAAGTTGGAAAAAACCTGAGGTAGTGTAATCTAAACATTGTATTTTACATATAAAGAAACTGAAATTCCATAAACTCCATAAATCTGAGCAGTGATTTATGAAAGCAGTAATCACATCTATTTTGCTTCACAAAGTGGTGTGCAGGTATTCGATAATAATTGTTGGATAACTGCTCTATCTACTTATGGCAATAGATTCTTACCTGTTTACTTTAGCAAATTCAGTTAAATAATTATTGAGTCTTTCCTATCTATAAAGGAATAGACAAGTTATAAAAATGAAATCAATAAAACCCCTGCCTTAATATAATTGGTTATTGTAAGGTTTAAAATCCTTGCAATAAGATAATTGCTAAAATATAGTTACAAAATACTGAGAAGGGAGACATCATTTCTCACAAGTTGCATCTGGTTAAGTCTTCATTAGTGAAGTGGTATTTGGCGTAGATCTTGAACAGCTGTTAGAATGTAAATTAACAAAGCAGTTAGAAAGTTCCCAAGAATACTCTAGAAAGAACAAATTTGAGTAAAATCACAAAAGAAGGAAGAGGCATGACTTGTTAAACCAAAAGAGGTTGGCAGGAGCCTAGTCTATGAAAGTAGTGAGAAATAAGCTCAGCAGAGAGAATAAGGCCAGGTGATGAGGAGCTTTGGATGTTTGTCCTTAGCATAGGGAACCAGAAGGAAGATTTTACATACCAATGAGCCATCAAGGTTGTTTTGACTGCAGTCCAGGAAAGTGGAGAATCAGATTCTTCCTTTAGGACTCTTAAGTAAGGAATTGAATTATGTATTCATTTGTACAGACAATAAACATTTTCTTTGAAAGATCCAGCTTGGTTGTCTGGACTTGATCATTTAATTTATTATGAAATCATACTTGTAGCATGGAGGTAGGAGAAAGAGATTGAGTTACAGGCCGGTAGATGTTGACAGTGAAAGAAAAGGAAACCAGAAGCAGGCTTTTGTATTTTGATGTTATTTGTTTTGGGAAAGAAAATGTCATCTATAATTTCTGTAAATGCTTTTGTTATTGAAGAGTTTTTTGAGACATAATTCTTTCTGCTCTCCATTCCCAAAACCAGGAGAAATGATATGAAATAAAAATAGATATGATGCAAAGAACTTGACGTACATATAGAGATGCATGACGCCTCTTCTTGAGTACCTGTAATACTAACTGGGAGCCTTACCTTCAGCTGAAGTGTAGTCCAGTCTAGATAGCACCAAGTGCCAACATCTCTTAAGTGACTTCAAATTACATCTGAAACTATATTTAAATACTAAAGTGACTTCAACCTTATTGTGAATTCTTAATTTACTCCATTGCCAGGCATTAGGGAAAAAATGTAAGATTACATTTGATAGAGTTTTAAATGTGATCAACCAACTTGAACAATGTTTTAAAATCCCCAAAGCATTGATGGTTACACAAACTAAAACTTAGTACAAAAAAAGTTTTAGTTTATAAAAACTAAACTTATTATAATCAGTGCTATTTCCTTTGTGTGTATACAGTATGTCCCAAACATCATAAGTGAAAATTGAAATATACAGGATGAGTTGAAATCGATCTCCATTTATAATAATGGTTGACTTGCTCAATATTAGCTAAGTAGGGGTATGCTATCTTGCATGTAAAGCAATGTATGAAAGAATTTCTATTGCCTAAGCATAAATAAGGCAAAGTTTACAGATTACCTTTCCTTTTCCCCAGGCATCCTAATTCGTCTCCCATTGAGATTTGAACTCAGGATCTCCAAAGAACAGATGGTAAAGAATTCAGCTTACTGATCACAGCATGGGGCAGCATGACTTGGTCTCATAGTGCAGTCACTTGTCACACTAATACAATGCTTCTGAGAGCCTTCCATTTTCCTCCATTTTTCAGATAAATGTTTTATTTTGATCACCAATAAATATTTCATTTCTATTTGGCCCATTTCCACAAACCAACTTGGAGTAAACAACAGAAACAATTCGGTCTGTTAGACTTAGGTTTGGCTGGTAGTTTTTAATCAGTAGTTCAAATTTTCTCCTCCTGGTATTTATTGTCCAACAGATTTATTTCAAGTTGTATGTACAAGTTTTGCTAAGGACAGAGTAAACTGAATAAGTCCTTTGGAGAAGAAAGATGAAGAAGAACAAAATAAATAATTCCTTATTGTCAACAGAAAAATAATGACCCTGATAAAACACTTGAATGGATTTTTTTCATCCTATTTTTTTCCTAACATATATATAAAGTTGCTTCATGCTGATTAAGGTGAAAATATGGGAATTTAAATGGTTAACATTTCATTTTTTCTCAAATATATATGTATCTACATACACATACACAGTACATATGTTAAACTTTGCAACAGAAACTACTTACAAAAGGCTGAGAATTTGAGAACACAATAGAAACAAATATAATGGCAATGATAAAATTAACTTATTAGGACTGAATATTATAATACTTGATTCAGTTTCAACCTGGTCATATTATGCTTTGGAGGAAGCTGTGAAATATAAACATATGAATAAAAAAATTTAAATTAAGTCTTTGGAACACTTCTTAATACTCATTTTTTTTTCACAGCTTTATTGAGGTAAAATGAAAGTAAAATAAAATTCATAAATTGAAATATGCAATTTGATCAGTTTTGACATTTGAGACAAATGTAACCATGAATATTAAAAGCATTTCCATTGCTTTGTTTTCAAATTTGAAATCATGCAAACTGTGTTTCCTGCATGGTTTATTAGATTAGAAATCAATCACCTTAAGGTACATAGAAGCCCAACCACACATCTCAAGTACTTCAAAATTAAGTGACACACTTATAAATATTGCACAGGTCAAAGAAGAAAGAAAAGAAAACACAAAAAAAGTAAATAAAAAGTACTTTGAACTAAGTAATAATAAAAGCTTAAAATATCAAAATCTCTGGGATAAACATTTATAACTTAAAGTACTTGTATCAGAAAGAAGCTAAAATAACAAATTATTTTCAAATAAGTTAATAAGAAAAAATAAGAGTGGGAGAAAAAATATATAAAATAGAAAAGAAATATTACAGCTAAAATTTGATAAAAACCAAACAAGTCTAATCAATAAAAAAGCAAGGACACAAAAATTAATATCAATGAAAAGGGAGCTATCAAAACAACCCTACAGATGCTAAAAATATACTAAGGTAATATTACAATTGTATGCCAACATATGTGGTGTCTTACATAACATGGTCTATATTAGAGAAGAATCTGTGTGCTACTGAGATGAAAGTGTATTCAGTCATTAATGGATAATATATTCTATATATTTGTGTTAAGTCTAAACTATCAGTTGTATATTTTAGTTCTATAGCTTCTTTATTTAGCTTGTGTTTGAATGATCTATCCAATAGTGACATAGGCATGTTAATGTTACCAAGTATTATTGTGTTTTGGTCTATTTAATTCTTGAAATTGAGAAGGGTTTGTTTGATATGTATAGATGTGTGGTGAGCCATTCCTGCAGACTGTGGTTGCCATTACATGATGGCGCTGGCTCCGCTGTGGTCTGTGAAGGACAACTCCTTATCAGAGAGAGTTGGCGTGTTGTTTTCTAGCACCCTGTGAGAAGGGTCCACGTGGCAGCTTCGCATTGGGGTTCGCGGTGCTTTATTAAGGCTGGGAGGGGCATCTGAGGATGATTAGAAGAATTATTAGAAGAATGTCAAGGGCCTGAATAAACTGCTGAAAGAAGATTCCTGAGTCGCGTCTTCCTTGCGGGCAAGGGGGTCGTGACATAGATGTGCCATTGTTTGGGGCATAAATGTTTATGATCATTATGAGTTGTTGATATAGCTCCCTTAAACACTGTGAAGTGGCTTTCTTTGTCCCTTCTGATTAACTTTGGCTTGAAGTCGATTTTATCTGATATGAGGATAGAAACCCCTGCTTGTTTGTGAGATCCATGTGAATGTTTTTTGACTATGCTTTTACCTTCACTCTGTGGGTGTCTTTGCCTATGAGCTGAGTCTCTTGAAGACAGCATATTATTGGGTCTTGTTTTTTAATCCAATTTGCCATTCTATGTATTTTAATTGATGAGTTTAGGCCACTTACATTCAATTTTATTATTGAGAAATTGTTTTTATTCCCTGTCATTTTGATTTAGTTTTGTTTTTTACTTTGAATTAGTTTCTTCTTCGATTGTCTATTTTTCTAGTGTAGTTCCTCCCTTGGTTGGTTTTTACTTTTATTTTTCATGAAATATTTTATTGAGAATGTTTTGTACTGCAAGCTTTCTAGTTGTGAATTCTTTCAACTTTTCTTTATCATGGAAGATTTTTATTTCATCGTTAATTCTGAGGCTTAATTTTGCTGGGTATAGTATTTTCAGCTGGCATCCATTTTCTTTCAGAGCTTGTTATACATTATTTCAGAACCTCCTTGCTCTGAGTCTGTGTTGAGGAATCAGCTGAGATCTGACTTAGTTTCCCTCTCAATGTTACCTGCTGTTTTTCTCTAGCAGCCTTTAAAATCTATCCTTATTCTGTATGTTAGGGATTTCCACAATAATTTGCCTTGGTGTGGGTCTGTTGTAATTTTGTATATTTGAGGTCCTGTAAGCCTCCTGTACTTGACTTTCTATTTCATTCTTTAGCTTTGGGAAATTTTCTGATAGTTTATACTTATTAAAGAACATCAAACACATCATGTGTAAAAAACATAAATATATCAGAAATTACATTATTTTCATAGATGGCCTAGTGAAAAATATGTGTGAATTACCTATCACAAACAAATTAAGAAGCAAATATAAAAATGAGCACTGAAATAATAATCCTCATGAAACAAGCTCAAAGACAAGAGGTATTTTTGCATATGTCAGAAAATGCTCAAGAACATGGCACCTGGTTAGACTTCTATCCTAAAGGATATTTTCACAGTAAGAGTCTAGGAAACAGCTTAGCAGGCATACAATCAGAGGATTAAAAATGGGAAGAAGTACACAAATGATTTAGGAAACAAAACATTGCTTTTCTTTATTTTGTAAATTTTATTATATATCAATGAATTGTGACTTTTAACATCACAACAGATAAAAACCACTCTCTCAGTGATGTTGAAATGTAATTGTCCAACTATTAGTTATATTCAGCATGTTATGCAAAGGTAGGAAGCTTCAGATAGATAAGAGACATAAATCTGAGGGGTTTTGGTTTGGGGAGGGACTTTTGAGATCTGTTGCAAAATATTACACTCTTACAACATTTGAAGATACTATCCAATAAGGCTCTTCCTAAAAGAAGACATTTAGGCAATAGCTTGCAACTGATAGAAAGGAGAATCCTGTTTGGAGTTACCTTTTTTTTTTTTTGTACACTATCATGGTAGGTTCTTGTTAAGTATTCTTTGTGATACATTTTAGGCCTGAAGTATTAAAAACAATTCAGAGACTCATGTCAAATAAAATGAATAGTAAGAGATAACTCTTTTTTTAAATTCCACTTTTGATAATTAATATAAATAAATTTTACCTTACACATGTTTATTTAAAATATCTCTTTGGTAAAAAAGCATAAACTTTTCTAAATTAATAAAAAACATTTTTATATGCCATCATATGCTAAAAATATTTTTGTTTTTTCACCCTGACTTTATATAAGAAATAATGATTTTTAGGACTTTCAAAGTATGAAATCTGCACTTAAGTTTATTAGTTTAAACAACTCATAATTGAAATAATATTTAATACTTTAGATGAATGGGTAAAGAAAATGTAATACATATATACAATCAAGCATTAATCAAATATACTTGAGTAATATACAATTGTGTATTACTCAGCCATAAAGAATGAAATTATGGCATTTGCTGGTAAATGAATAGAACTGGAAACTATCATGCTAAGTGAAATAAGTCAGACTCAGAAAGTAAAAGTTTGAATGTTTTCTCTGATATGAGGAAGCTAACCCAAAATAAGGGAAAGAAAAAAGAGAAAGGGAAAAGGAGTGGAAATTCTACCAAAATAGAAAATAGATAGGTGAACTATATGAAGGGTACAGAAAGCAGGAAGAAGGGACAGGATAAGAGAAGAACAGTGGGATGAATCTGACTTAATTTTCCTTTCCTATGTTCATATATGAATATACCACAGTGAATCTCACCATCATGTACATCCACAAGACATTAACTAAAAAAAATCAGAAACAGCAATAAGCAATAAAGTAGAAGGAAAGGAATAGGGGGGAGAGGGAAGGAGAGGGCGATGGGAAGTACTGGAGACTGAATTACAGCAAATTACATCCCATACTTTTATAATGATGTCAAAGGAACCAATTAAAAAAAAAAACTGTTGCAATAATTTTGAAAAGTTTTTATTTCTATGTTACTCCCAGAAGAATTCAATTTTCCTACACTGAAAATCTGGTTCATAATACTCAACTTTGCCTTATAATTTACAGGTCACATCAAAATATTGAGAAAAAAATTCTAGTTTTGAAAATAATATATTAAAATTACACAGGAATTTTAACTGAAGAAAAAAGTATAAATATAGATGCCATCAGGATAGGAAGCAACTGTGGGTAATTTTGTTCAAGAAGTACCTCAGGTCAGAATGATTTATACACTGAAAGTAACTCCTGTATGAAACAAATGCCTGCTATTGTCACAGCCAGCAGAGTGACCTTTTCAACTTCTTAAGACACCACCTCTGTGAGTTATTGGCAGTTTCCTCGCCATTGGAAGGACAGGCTCTTCCTCAGCACCATGTTCCTTCTGCCTTTCTCTATCTGTGAACACCACAACTAGATAAAAACAAGGCTCTTGGCAGGTTGGATATTTTTGCAGTGCAAACAGCAGGTTTTGCTAGAACTCCTTTATAACTGGAATCTAGAGGCTCTGAGTGGCTATTAAAACATCAGAGGACAGACAGAAAAATGCCCTGGAAATTTTCTTGTTCCATGCTGCTTATTAGAAGATCATGTTGGAAGATCCCTGGAGGAACGAAAAACAAAGGACATTAGAATGAAACTCTTCTGTTTGTGGGAATAAAGAATAGTCATTACTTCATTTTTTACTATTTTCAGTAATTAACTCTTAAGCTTCTTCAGTCTAGCACCCCCAGTTTACAGGGAAGAACAAACAAAAAGGGGAGTGAAATTTGTAGCACTTGGTGCTACTGGTTTGGCTCTGTGGGCCTGGCTGAGTTCCCAGTCACCCCAGTGTTAGCTGGATTCCTGGGGCACCTGCACTGGTTTAAATAGTCTCAAGGGACTTCATTTGCATTTCTAAAAGGGCTTTTGTTCTTTTTCCTTTTTCTGGAATGTTTTCCCTTTCCAAAGTGCTTTTAGTCTTATTATTTTATTTGCTCTGAAACAAATCTGTTCAAAATGAAAAAAAAATGAAAGTAAATTAACTTTAACTTTTTTTTCTGTGAGATCATAAACAT
Source organism: Ictidomys tridecemlineatus (assembly GCF_052094955.1). Taxonomy (NCBI): domain Eukaryota; kingdom Metazoa; phylum Chordata; class Mammalia; order Rodentia; family Sciuridae; genus Ictidomys; species Ictidomys tridecemlineatus. Next base: position 61,805 of record NW_027522799.1, on the reverse strand, counting down.
AGAGAAGTAAAAAAGACCCAGCTGGAATCCAGTCTCTGCTTCCTTGTCCACCATGATTGCTGTTCGACAGTTCTGCATTCTTGGAGTTCCTAACTGGTTTCAGGACATCCCTGTTTCTAATGGGAACCTCAGAAACACAACAGATCTTCTACAGATCTGGATTTATTCAGGGCTTCTCCAAGCCTGACGAATTGCCAAGTCATAGGGAAAAACTACCAGAATTGTTGGGTTAAATAATCCAAGTTGGTGTTTTCTAGAGTAATATCTCTATTATCTGCCAATTGGTAAGTTCCTTATAAACATAAGACAAAGTGTTTTTCAAAGCCATATTTTGGGGTTTCAACACTCTCCTTGGAGAGACTGAACATTCTTTGAGAAAAACTTAGTGGGAACCTCTGATTCTAGGAATGAGAAAAACTATAGTTCCTGAAAATCTTGCTACCCAAACACTTAAAATAGCTAATTCGTATTTCTTTCTTTTTTTAATAATAAATGTTTATTGTATTGATCTATTTTTTTAATGTGGTGCTGAGGATTGAACCCAGTGCCTCATGCATGCCAGACAAGCGCTCTGCCACTGAGCCACAATCCCAGTCTAAGTTTATATTTCTAAGAAATTATTAAAAGTAAAGATTATTGTTATTAAGTATTATATATCTTATATAAAAATAGGAAAGAGACAAGGAGAGAACATAAATTGTATAAATATCCCTTCTAGTTACAGTACAGATAATCACAACACCAAAATTAAAGGACATCACGGGAAACAAAAACAAGGACTGTGCTAGTATTTTAAAGCAGCATGCGTTCCTCTGACTGAATTACAGACATGAAAATAGACTTACATTGAGATCTAGATGAGAGTAATTCCTGGAGCTAGAGGGATGAGTGAGTGGTTGGGGGAAATGGGAAGGAATATTAAGATTAAATTACAAATATGGTCTGATGGGTTAAAACTCACAAGTGACTAGTTTTCTCCTATTATTACCTCCCACCCAACACCCATTGCCCTTTCTCTACCTTGGAAGGTCTAATGACAGAGAAGATGGCCAGGGTAGGGGAGAAGCTAGAGGGTATGTGGGCTTTGTCAACTTGCTCTCAGAAATATGCCTGAACCACAATACAGAGAGCACTGATAGAAAACCTATAAGTGTTGTGGGTGAGGCAAAGAAGAGAATACCAGGAAATGCAAGCCACTGCCAGCCTCATTAGGAATATTTGAAGGCTGTCAAATGAGACCAATTATAAGTAAAACATATGATCATCAAGTAAAACAAATTACTTAATGTTACACAGATAAATGTATAGTGACATGAACAGAGTTTAAGGGAAACCCCAAATAAATAGTAAGAACAGAAATACATAGCACGGAAGTATGCCTGTCTTTTCTCAGTAGAAGCAAAACCAAAATATCCTAATCATTAAATACCATAAACTGTGCCTCGCAGTACTTTGTGGCCAGAATTCACAAGCACATCTCCCATGCTCCAAATTGGGAACTTCTTTTAAGTTGGTCCTAAAAGTGCTCTCAAAAAATACAGTAAAATAAATACGATCTCCTCAAGAAAAATTTAAGTTTCAGCACCAGCTTTTCGTCACTGTGGCAAATACCTGAGAAATACAACACAGAAAAAGAAAGATTTATTTTGGTTCATGGTTTCAGTACACAGTAACCTGGTTCCATTGTTTCTGGGCCTGTGGGTGAGACAGAACATTGTGGCAGAATGGTGAAGTAAAGGAAAGCTATTCATCTCATGGTGCAAGGAAGGGAGGGGTGGGGGTGAGCGGGTGGGGAGGGAGAGAGAGAGAGAGAGAGAGAGAGAGAGAGAGAGAGAGAGAGAGAGAATGGAGCCAGGGTCAAGAAACACTTTTCTAGGCATTTCACCAAGCAGGCCCTACGTCTTATATTTTCTATTGCCTATCAATAGTCTATTCAGCTGATAATGGATTAATACACCAATGAGGTCAGAGCCCCATGACCCAATCACTTCCCTAAAGCTCCATCTCTGAACATGGCTGCACAGGGGACTAAACCTTCAACACATGAGTCTGTAGGGTACACTTTATATTCAATCTATAACAGGTTTCAAACAATTTCCTTAGGTAATCTCTCACAACCCATGTACATGTAATAAAAATACTACAAAACATGCAAAGAAGTACAGAAACAAGAGACTGAAGAGATGAATTTTAGAAAATCCAGATAATAAAAAATTAACAAATTAAATAATAATATCTACTCTAAACAAACTAAAGCAACTGAAAGTATATGCATGCATAGAACCAGAAATTGCCAAAATGAAGCAAGAAGTTTTGGGAAAAAACTTACCAGAACTAAAAAAAAAATAAAAGGAAAAATCATTTTAAAAATTTTAAAATTTTCTTTACATTAAAGGCAGATTTTATAATAGTGTAAAGGGAATTCATGCATCAAAAGATAAGTCTAAAGAATCTAAGGAACTTGTTTAAAAAGTGGCAGGGAAAGAAAGAGAAAAAAATTATGAATATAAATTTAAAAGATGTAGAGAAGAGAGTGGTGAGAGAAAATAATGGAAGAAGACAATTTCAAAGACAGCAGAGATGTTTCCCAAATTATTGAAAGACAATGGTGCTCAGATTCAAAAAAACCAATGCAGTTAAAATAAGTCCATACCTAGATACATCAGAGTGAGTTGCAAAACACCAAAGAAAAAGAAGGGATGTTAAGAGCTCCCAGAAGTTAAAAAAAAAAAGGCAAATAACCTACAAAGAAATGAGATTTACACTGACATCTGACTCCTCCACAACTACTAAAGCCAAAGGATCTTATAATAATCTCAAGTGATTGAGAGAAATAAAATCAATCAAGTGGTTGTTTTAGTCAGCATTTTTGCTGCTGTGACCAAAAGACTTGACAAGAACAACATAGAGGGGCCAGGGTTGTGGCTCAGTGGTGGAGTGTTTGCCTGGCACATGTGAAGCACTGGGTGCCATCCTCAGTACCACATAAAAATAAATAAAGGCATTGTGTTCACCCATAACTTAAAAATAAATAAAGAAAGAGCAACATAAAGGTTTATTTGGGCCTCATGGTTTCAGAGGTTTCAGGACACAGATGCATAGATGCCTGGCTCCATTGCTCCGGGCCCAAGGTGAGGCAGAATGTCACAGCAGTTGATGTGGTAGAAGAGAGCAGTTCAGGATACAGCATCCAGAAGCAGAGAGAGCCTTCTCCTGTAACCAAGGACAAAATACATACCCCAAAGTTATACCCCAATGACCCACCTTCTCTGGCCACACACCACCTACCTAGAGTTACCACCCAGTTAATCCCTATTAGGGGATTAATACACTGAATAAGTTAAAACTCCCCAAATCCAATCATTTCACCTCTAAACTTTCTTACACTGTCACACACATGAGCTTTAGGGGGACACCTAATATCTAAACCATAACAGCAGTGAAGCTACCTTCCAATACTAAAAGCGTAATGAAACCATTTTCAGACAAATGGAGTCAATTAGCCACCAAGAGAATCTTACTAAAGGTATCTTGAAGAATGACTGCAGGAAAACAAGTGTGACTCCAGAGAGAAGACCTGAAATAAGTGAGGGAATGATGACCAAAGAAGTGGGTAAACTTGTGGGTAAATAAACTTTGAATCTATAAAACCATGTAAGATCTAATAATAATACTTAATTTAAATTACTTAAAAACAATTAAAATAGAGATAAGGCTAGCGTGTGAGATAGGAAAGAGTAATAAGAGTCAAAATCATAAGGTTCTTATGATGTTCAGGACTATGTAAAGTTATTGACATTAGGCTTTTTAAAGTACACATGGTAAATTTTACAATGTAACACTGGAGGTAATAAAAGCAAATTATTAAAATTCCAAACTAATAAGGAAAGAAAAAGTAAGAAGGATTAAGTTAATTGTAGCAAGCAATCTATCCAAAAGAAGACTAATAAGGAAAAAATAAAATGAGCATAGAAAATTAGGACAAATATAGAAATATCACATGAATGGTAGAAATAAATTTAATTGAGCAATCACAATCATTTTAATTTTCTTTGTTCTTCCATTGAAATATTTCAAACTGGATTTAAAAAGCAAAAAGTAAATAAAAATCAAGAAAACTATAAGAATCATACATAAGTAATATATCTTTACCTATTCTATATTTTTATGTTTCAGGTAGAATAAAAAAATACTTAAAAATATAACCAACCAAAAGAACTTTTGAAATAATTCTACATAGATTATAAGGAAAAAATCTTACTAGAAATAAAGAGAGTGTCAGATAAAATACTTAATTTATAATAAGATATTATCATTTTAGCCTTTTATGTACCCAATAATATAACATAAAATTCTTAAAGCAGAAACTTTAAGTAAAAAGAGAAGCAAAAGAAAAGTTTGACAAAACAACCATCATTTTGAATATTTAATATGCTTCTCTTAGGAACTGGTAGAGAAAGTAAAAAAAATAGTTTTTGAAGATATCTCAGAAAGATTTTTAAAGACAGAAAATAAAAACAAAATTATTATTTGCAGGTTATGTGACTATTTACAAAGTACAACAAAGGAATCCTTAGAAAAATAATTGTATTCTGAACAAAATCTAGGCAAGTTTTTTGAGGAACATTTAGTGTGAAAGTTCAACTATATTTTAATACGTTAGAAAATATCAAAGATAAAATTTACAAAAAGAAAGTACTTAAAACATAATGCATATGGATAATGTCAATAAATATTATTCAGAGATTCATAAACTTATTAAATACTTTTAATAAAAAGTTGACTAAACAGAAATATTTAACATGGATGTGGATCAGATTAATCAATATTGCAAATTTCTCAATTCTTTTCAAATATAACTAAACCTTCAATGTAATTAAAACTATAATCAGACTTCTAAAATGTTATTTCTGAAAATGACTTTTAAATTTTTATGGAAGAATTAAGGCTGAATAAACAACAAAAAAATGCTAAGTGTGAAGAACAAGGTGAAAATATTTGCCCTCCCAAAAATCAAAACATAACGTATTATAAATCTAACATTAATTAAAAGTTTTGAATTGGTACAGCTCCACTCATATAAATTTAGCATAAGAAAAACTGTGATTGCAGGTTACTGGGGAAAGGGAACTTTTTAATAAACTGTTTTTCTTAGTGGGGAAAAACATCAGATCATTGCCTTTCATCAAACAAAAAAATCAATCTTAAATGGATTAAAGATTTAAATTAAAAATATAAATCTATGAAATTTTGGAAGTAATACAGGTGAATATCATAATCTTGGCATGAAGAGGGATTTTTTTTAACACAACAAAACACTATTTATAAAAAAGACACTAACATTTAGGGAAAGTCAACCCACAAATGGGGAGAATACAGTTTTCAACATAAAGAACTAGAAATTTCCAGATTATGTAAAGAACTAAAAATTATTCTTTTTAGAAAAAAGGGGAGAGGAAGGCAACATCAAGAAAACTGACAAAGATCAAATTAGGGCAAGAAGCAAGCATAGAGAAAGCAAAAGTTACAGAGTGTTTTTCCCTTTCCCCGGGGCATCCTAAGTGGTCTCCCAATGAGGCAATCAAAAGCAGAGTCACCCACTGGTTCTCAAGATACCTTCTGTAGGGGAGGGACTCAGCCTAGCTGGTAATCCAGGGTGTCCAAGTCCATCTCCTTTGGGTATGTTTTCTGTCCACAGAACTTTATGTGAGATACAGGAATACTTGACGTGGCTCCTGGAATTACCAAAGTAGCCAACGTGATGGAAAGTAAGGCTTTTAAAAGGAGTCCTTCAAGAACCAGGCCCCACCCTATTGTACTCTTCCTTCAGGGTTTTATACCAACATAATCTTGCTGAGTCCTCAAGTGTATTCTCCTTCCCTTGTTCAGTCTAATGGGAAAACTAGGATGGATCACATTTCTTATCACTAGACTTGGAGCATGAAAAACAAGGAGTTTTGGCATTTTCTTGGTCTGCTATCTTGCCCAGGCATTTTCAATTGGAGGGAGAATAAAAAAGAAAATAATATTTTAAAGGCCTAAAATAGAATTATGTACTTAAGCTCTTTTCTAGGAACACTGGCAAATATCCTGTTAGATTTTTGACTTCAGCACTAGAGGCAATACATCCAAAACAGAAAATTACTGGGTTTTAATGATGTTACAAGGTCATTTGTGAATAGTTAGGGCCACTTTAAAAATGTATGGTAGAATGTTAATGGAACCACAAAATAAAAGCTGCCTTTTAAACCACATCATAATTTTGAAGTTTGGGTTTTTTTTATTATTTTTTGCTTGTTTGTTTCTTTTTCACTGTTGTCATAGCAAGTCTCATTGAAGAGGATGAAAAGGATTAACTCAGATTCTTTACTCACTGAGAATGCTGCAGTTGCTATTGTCTCTAATTCAGTAACTCATGTTCAAGCTGCCTTAGCCAGTGTTCTGGAGATGTTTAGATGGTGGATGATTTTAACATTTGGAATTAAGATCAAGAATTTGCCATTGTATCTTATTAGTCTAGAAATATTTTTATGACATCTAATTTCAGTACTTAAAGATGATCAATAAAGCCCAGCTTAATGGAGAGCTGGAGGAAAGACATTTAAAGATCTGCTTAGATTAAAAGACTTTGAGCTGAAATCTAGTTTTTTTTCTTTTGTGGTGCTGGGGATTGAACCCAGGGCCTTGTGTATATAAGGCAAGGACTCTACCAACTGAACTATAACCCCAGCCCTGGAACCTTCTGTTTCTTATGAGCTACACACTCAAGTGCAAGTCAATATGACTCAATTTCTCACTATGCAGTGGGTGGAGCCGTAATGAAAAGGAAACATATAAAGCTCCAACACATATTGAGTACTCAGTAATCCAACAGTGTAAGCTGACGTTCTGCACCAGCCAGGTTCTGGGTTCCATTCCCAGATGGGAGGCAGAGAACTTAGCACCTAGGGAAGTCACAGACTCCACTTCTCAGACCAGTTTCTCTATGACTTTCAAATTCCATTCCCTATGAGTTTTTTTTTTTTAATAAAGGGAAACGATGATCATCTAAGTTTTTTAAAATACCCCAGAGATCAGCAAACTACAACTAGCAAACTGACAACTGGTTTATGTAAACAAATTTTATTGGAGCAGAGCCAGACCCACATCTATTCATATATGCATGTATTGTCTAGGCTGTTTTTGAGCCACAGAACAATTTAGTTGCAACAGAGACAGTATTGCCTGTAAAACCTAAAACATGTACTAGTGGTCCCTTTAAGAAAAATTCACCAACTTGTTTCTTCCCAACTCCCAGAAAAACATGTTCTTCTCCCTTGCAGCTTCTGACATCCAATTTAGTCTTTAAGATCAAGCTCAAGGTTCTTTTCATGAATCCTACCCCAAACCAAAATCCTTAACCTGCTCCTTTCCCCTGACCATTAGCATGTATTTAAAGTTGGCCCTTATATATAACTAGAGTAAGCCTGGGCTTTCTGTCCATTTTAAATGTCATGACTCACTTGAATATAATTTTCTTCACTCACTGAGTTAAACCAGAGGAAGTTTATTGTTGTTAGAAACTCACTAGCCTGGGGTTCTAGCCACACCACTGTCTCTGGCCTGGTGAGGTCTGAGAAATCAAAATCATGAGCTACCTTTATAACTGATTCACAGCAAAGTGTGCCAGCACACCTTTAGTGAAACTAGACCAGCCTATTGCTTTTGTTGTCCGGGGTGTCCCAGGGGAAGGACCTCTTACACAAAGATATATGTCTTCCTAGTTTTTTATAAATCAAGTTGTTTCTCATTGGTTGTTGGATATTCATTCCTTTGGATCATGCCTCTTAACTTTTATATACTCCTGGAGAAAGGAGTTCATCTGTATTGTGGTAAATCAGATAATCACCCTTTTCTACTAATAGCCCACTGACTGAGTCCATTTTCTGTTGCTATAACAGAATACCTGAGACTGGATAGTATATAAATAAAAATTTTAGTTAGCTCAGTTGTGGAGAGGGAAAGTCCGAGATCAGTTTGCCACATCTACTCAGCTTCTGTTGAGGGCCTCAAGCTGTGTCAACTTATGATGAAAAACAGAAAGCTAAAGTGGACATATGCAGAAGGATGGAGTATGTATGTGAGGAAGAGGGTCAGTAAATGCCGAGTTTGCTTTGTAACAACCCGCTCTAGCAATAAGTTAGTCGGGGAGGACTCACTCTGCAGAGAGAAGCATTATTTGCTGGTAAAGACAATCTTGCAGGCCCCAACAGCACTAAACACAGCTTCGTGGGGAACCAATGCTCAATATGAATTTTGATAAGGGAAAAAAGCACTCACCCCCCAAGATGTGCAAACAAACAAACAAACAAAACAAAAATTAGCTGGACACATTAAATCACATTAGCTCTGGTAAACAGAGAAAGAACCAACACCCTACTAGTACCACAGGACTCTATCAAGAACCTAGACAAATATATTTGGAAAAAACATTGACTGGAAAATCTACTATTAAAGAGATTTGGGTTTTATCTTCATGTGAAAGTAAAACATACAATTGTTCATTCAAGATGCCTATCAGATTTGGTAGCCAAGTCTTGTATTTTGTTGATAATAGGATTCCTATAATAAAAACAATAATAAAAACCAAACAATTTTTACTAAATATTATATTTTGTTGAACTGGAAACCTTGCCAGAATCACCCAAACCCTTTCATTTAGATGTACTTTTTGTCTTTTATTTTAGTAAGTTCTTTGTTGCCCCTGCAATCATTATTGTGATTGTAGTAGTAGTTGCTGTTATTGTCATTATCACTATTATCATTGCCTTGGGGAAAATATAAAAAATACATGTACCATTGAGAAGCTACTATTTCTTTTGCTGTCAAAATTTCTTTCTTTTGAATGTGGAATATGGAGATTAAACATTATAAAAGACAAAAAACAAACATGTAGAAAGCTCATAAAATGTTAACAATGAATAGTGACCAAAGAAATCAGAGACTGTCTACTGCCAGTCAGAGACCTGGAGGAGATCTGGACAAAGATATAGTGATAAAACAATAATAAGATATAGTGATAAAACAATTTTTTCTATATTTAATAATAAAAAATAACAAATTAGAAATGCAAAGGTATTAAAAAGTACATCTGTATATGTTATGATTTGGATACAAAGTGTCCCCAAAGACTCATGTATTGAAGGAGTGGTTCTCAATGTAGTAATGTTTAGAGGTGAAGTTTTGGGGAAGTCATTGGCTCACAAAGGCTCTGACCTCATCAATGAATTAAGAATTTGAAGGAAATGGGACTTTGTTGAATGAAGCAAGCCACCAAGGTCATGACATTCAGGACTATATCTTGTTCTTGGCTCCTTCCCCTCTCTGCTTCCAACTATCCAGGGCAGAGCAACTTTCCTCTGCCACACCCCTCTGCCATGATGCTTTGCCTTAACTTAGGCCCAGAAAAATGAAATGCACAAGAACAGGCTGAATCCCCTGAAACAGTGAGCCAAAATGAACCTTTCCTCCTTAGTGTTAGTGTCAGATATTCTTGTCACAGAGATTAAAAGCTGACAAGGTGTTAGTGTCAGATATTCTGGTCACAGAGATTAAAAGCTGACAACACAGTAAACATGTTTCTTTCTAGGATGGAAACATACCATGGTGTTTAAGGACACATTAAAATTAGCTGGACACATTAAATCACATTAGGTAGTATTGTACCCCTGATTCTGGGAGAGATTGGACATGAGGTGTATGGTTGGCCCCTTTCTAATATCTAAGGGATAGAGGAATCCAAACACAGATATTTCTGACTGAAATGTTAAGTAACCTGTTCCTTAGGGACACAAACTGGATTTTTTTTGTCAAGATTACTATGAAGGCAGCATTTTCTCCTCCTAGATCACTGGAAGTTGGGAGAGTTTCTTCATGTTGAAACAGGACACAATTGAGAGGACAAACAGTCGATGACAAATGATGACACTCTTTGGAAGCATCATTCTCGATGGATCCCACATTAAAAAATATATACCATATTTAGCAGTAAGATTTGTCCACTTTTCATATTTTAATTCTATTGTTTCCCCCCAACTCTTCAATAACATTTTACTACACTCTAACCCTGTTGGTTGAGTTTTGGAAAATTTAAGGAGAGAACATTTGCACATATTTGGCATGAAGCCAGTCAAGGAGACATGCTAAAAACAGAAGTTAACTGTCAGAGAAGCTCAAAACAGCAGCCAGAAAAGGTAGATCTGTTAAATTTGTAGAAAATGTAGGTGAAATTACTACTCTTCATTCTGTTTTATAACCTTTTCCATTTAACTTGTTTTCTGAACAGTTTGGAAATTTGCTAAATATTTTCTTTTAGTTTATTTTGCATTTATGCTAGCCAAGTAAATCTATATTTGAGATAAATTTTACTGAGAAATCATACATACATATGTTAAAGAGTAAATTTTTTAAAAAAGGTTAAATCATGACTCATACATATGTATAATGAACACATCAAAACTCTTATTTTTCTCAATAATTAGTGAAGAACTAGGGATGTGATATAGCCAAGTTAAAAGAAAATTTGCACATGTAATCTCAGATACTAAAATGGCTGAGGCAAGAGGACTGCAAGATTGTTAATCTGGATAACTAAACAAGACTCTGTCTGAAAATAAAAGATAAAAATGTCTAGGGAGGCTGGAGATGTAGCTCAGTGGTAAAGCATTTATCTGGCATGTGCAAGGACCTAGGTTCAATCCCCTGCAGCGCCCCCACACCAAGAAAAAAGACTGGAAATGTGGTTTCCTAGCATAAATGAAACCATGGATTTGATCAGCAGCACCACCAAAACAAAAGAAAAAGACAATTCCAAGAATCAGATATTATATAAATAAATAAGAAATAATGAAATGAATTTTCAGATAGATGCAAGATGTCCTAATTAATAAGCAATAATCAGTTGCATTCTGTGAGAACCCAATTGACTCATTTTTCTATGTTCAAAAATCATTTGCAACATCATCAGTTTTCTATAATTTCAGAGACCATGAACAGTGGGTATAACTTAGAAGGATTGGCTAGATAGGACACCAATAATCTTTTCTATCTTTTAACACCCAGTTAAATTCTTTCAAAAATTTTTTTCCTGACATTTTATGAACATTTTCCACTGTTTTCTAAGAACATTTAAACCTAAGTAGAAATCAATATTAAGCCAATAAGTTATAGAAACTTAATAGAGAATGAATCTTAAGTCTTTGAACCAGGGGAAAAGCAGAAGGTCCTAAGCCAGCTCACTTGCCATACTCCAGAGAACCCTCTGTGTATCCATGTGGAATCACTAGAGCACTCCTGGGAAACCCCTCTCCTATAAAGCCATTTTTAAAGGCTACACAGAATTTCGTGCTTACATATATTAAGAATTAATTTCTAATGAGTTTGTCTTTTGTTCTACGATACATCATATACTTGAAAATGAATTTTGTCTCTAGTTTTTTCAAGGGACATTTTCCACACTCTTTGTATACTAATATGTCTTCAAAGTATGATTTCAAAGAAGGTAAATTAAATCAGCATAAACAGCTGCCCAAATCCCCTATCGTTAAACACTGAGATTATTTCTAACAGTTTAGTTTGTAAAGCTGTAAGGCATATTTTAAAATATACCATTCCCTTACAACTAAATTCCTAGAAGTTATACCATCTGAATTAAATAATTGGATGATTTTTCACAACTTTTGGTACATATTGTCAAAATACATACCAGACAAAATGTTTTAGTCAGTCAGCTTTTTTGCTCCTGTGACAAAAAGACCTGACAACAACAATTTTAGAAGAGGAAAAGTTAATTTAAGACTTGCAGTTTCAGAAGTCTTAGACCATAGATAGATGACTCCCTACTTGGGGCCTGAAGTGAGACAGAACACCATGGTAGAAGTGTGCAGTGGAGGAAAGCAACTGGGACCATGGCATCAGGAAGCAGAGAAAGACTGTTCCTCTCACCATGGACACTTCCCCAGGGACCCTTCTCCCCTAACCATAGGGGATTAATCAGGGGATTAATGCACTAATTAGGTTAAGGTTCTCATAATTCTTTCCCATCTAAGTTTTCTTGAACTGTATAAGTTTTCTTGCACATGAGTTTTTGGAGGGGATACTAATATCTAAGCCATGACACAGAATTTATAACTCTTATCAGTATATGACATTTCTTTAAAGATTCAGCAATATTATAGTAATTTGGAAATTTTTTCCTTGCATTACTGGAGATTGAACCCAGGAGTGCACTGCCACTGAGCTACATCCTCAGCCCTTTTTTATTTACTTATTTTTTAAATTTTGAAACAGGATCTTCCTAAGTTGTCCAAGCTGGCCCTAAACTTGGGATCCTACTGCTTCCATTCACCTCCTAAGGTGCTGAAATAACAGATGTGCACCACCACACCTGGCTTATCTTAGAACTTTTTAATAAGTACCAATTTCAGAATTCAAAGATAATATCTGATATTATTTGCATGTTCTTGACTAGAAAGGATTAACTTTTTTACATATTTTTAATGAGGTACTTTTTATGGTGATTTGCTTTGTTTATGTATTCACTTATAAAGGAAAAGAAATATCTTCCTTCTCATCTGAGGTTCATGCATGAGAACTTTATGTCAAAATATTAACAAGAGAATAATGTAAAAATCTTTTAAATATAAGTTTTATGTGACACAGGGGGCATTCATAAGGAAATAAAGACCCAAATATAAAGATAAAGCTGAGTATTTTTTATGCTAGGTTGAGTGAACAATGGGAAACACCACCAAACACAAAAGAGTGTGACCTAATAGTAATGACCTGGAGGAAACATAGAAGTCTGTTGGTTCAGGTTCTTGGAGGTTCTGTCTTGGGCTCCTCTCTGAGTGCATGTGGACAGCTCTCAACTGAGGATCTTATGGCATTGGAGGGAGGAGCTGAAAGTCTTTCCTAGGTTTGACCATCTGCTTCAGGGGAGAAGGGAAAGTGGTCAGGTGATCTCAGAGAGAATTCCCTGCTTCTGAGGTTGCTCTAAATGCCAATCTGCCATGTCTGAGGGAGGTGTGTTCTGTACTCCATTACTCTTTTGACACTACCTAGCTCTTTCTTGTACAGTCTTAGGTAAATCTTGAAATCTTTTAATCCATGTAACATCTTTTCATGTACTCTAGGATTGGTGATTAATTTCATACTTCAGAAAACTGAATTATCAAACTCTTTAAATATCTAAAAAACTCATCAAATAACTAATTGGCTTCAACCTATTTGAATGCCAAACTAAAGAAGACTTCATTTAGTTGTCTAATAGACACACACACACACATTCTGCCTATCTAACTGGGACTCTCTTCTCAGTTCTCTACCTCCCATCTTGTATAATCACAGTTCTATCACTGTCCCTCTGATTCCAATTTTATTGGATTCCACATACAAATGGGAAAATGTGGTATTTGTCTTTTGATACCTGGTTTATTTCACTTAACATAATGCTCTTTAGGTTCATCCATGTGGTTGAGAATGACATAATTTTCTTCATTTTTAAATCTGAACAGTACTCCATTTGTATACATGTACCACACACATCCATTCCTCCTTTGAAAGATGCTTAGGTTGGTTTTCTAACTTGCCTATTGTGAATAATGTCTAAAAGAGTGCCAGAACACAAACATCCCTTCATTTCTTCAATAAATGAATTTTAAATCTCCTGAGTAAATATCCAGAAGTGGGATTGCCATATCATGTGATACTTGTATTTTCAGGCTTTTGAGGAACCTCAACAGAGTTTACCATTATAGTTGTACTAAGTTACATTCCCAGTGAAAGAATATAAGGGTTTCATTTTCTCCATATTTTTATCAACAATTATCTTTGGATTTTTGGATATTAGCCATTCTGATAGGTGGGAAGTAAAAGTTCATTGTAGTTTGAATTTGCATTTCCCAAATGATTAGCAATGTTGAACATTTTGTCCTGTATGTGTTGGCCATTTCTATGTCTTTTTTGGAGAAATGCATATTCAGGAGACTTTTGCATATTTTTTTAAAGAGAGAAGAGAGAGAGAGAGAATTTTTTAATATTTATTTTTTAGTTTTCAGTGGACACAACATCTTTATTTTATTTGTATGTAGTGCTGAGGATCGAACCCAGCACCCCTCGCATGCCAGGCGAGCATGTTACCACTTGAGCCACATCCCCAGCCCAACTTTTGCATTTTTTGATTAGGTTATTTTCTTTAAAGACAATTGATTGAATTCTTTATAGATTTTTATATTAACCCTTATTAAATATATTATTTGTAAATATTTTCTTCAAATCAGTAGAAATTTTCTTTTCTTGTAATGTACTTATTTGGCTTTGGTAGATGGGTTATGTTGGTATAACAAGAAGAGTTTGGTAGTATTACCTCCACTTAAGTCTTTTTAATGTGTCTGAAAAGGACTAGTATTAGCTCTTTAAAAAGAAAAATGTTAGATAGAATTCAGCAATTAAAGCCTTCAGGTCCTGGGCTATTTTTTTTTTTTGAGAGGTTTTGATTACTGATTTAATCTCCTTCCTTATTACTGGTCTACTCACATTTCTTAGATTTTCATGATTCAGGATTAGTAGGTTGTATATATCCAGGAAATTTTCATTTCTTTTGGGTTATCTAATTTGTAGGTGTATAATAGCTTATGGTAATCTCTTATCATTTATATTTCTGTAGTGCCAGTTGTATTATTTCCTCTTTCATTTTATTTGCGTCTTTTCTATTTTTTTCTTAGTCTAGCTGAAAGTTCATTTATTTGTATTTTCCAAGCCTAACTTAATTTTGTCAATATTTTGGACTTTTTTCTATCCTCTATTTCATTTTTATGCTGATTTTATTTCTTTTCTTCTGCTAACTTTCTTTCTTTGTCTCCTTTTTCCATTTCCTTAAAGACTACATTAAATTCCTTTCTTGAGGTCTTCCTTTCTTTCAGTGTAGGCATTAATTGCTATAAACTTGTTTTTTTAGAGCCACTTTTTATGTGTCTCATGTTTGGATTTGTTGTGCTTCAACTCTCATATGTCTTGTGATATTACTTAGTTTCCCTTTTTAATTTCTTCATTGACCCATGGGTTGTTCATGAGTATGTCCATGTATTCATGACTTTTCCAAAATTCCTCCTGTTTTTAATTTCTAGTTTAATAACATTGTGGTCAAAAAAGACACTTGACATGATTTCAATATTCTTAAATTTTCTAAGATTTATCTTGTGGTCTAATGTATAATCTATCTTGGAGAATGTTCTGTGCATACTTCAAAAGAACTTATATTCTGCTGTGGTTAGATGGAATATTCTGTATTTTGGGGGTCCATTTGATCTGAAATATTTAAGTCCAGTACTTTCTTACTAATTTTCTGCCTGGATATTCTGTCTACTTTTGGAAGATATGAAGACCAATAATAATAATAATTATTATTATTATTATTTTATTGTATTAAAATTTATCTCTCTTTAGATCTTTTAAAGTTTGTATTATATCTTTAGGTGCTTTGATATTGGTGTAAATATATTTACAGCTGTTATAACATTTTGATGAATTGACCCATTCATCATTATAGTGACCTTCTTTGTCCCTTAAGGTTTAACTTAAACTCTATTTTATTTAATCTATCTATCCCTTCTGTCTTTGGTTTGAATTTGCATGGGATATCCTTTTTCACACTTCCAGTACAAGTGTGTATTTAAAAGTAAGATGACTCACTTGTAGCCAGCATATGGTTGGACTTCATTTTTTTATATACCCAGCCATTCTATATATCTTTTTAACTGGACAGTTTAATCCATTTGCATTTGAGGTAACCATTCTGATATTTGTTTTCTGTCAATCTACTGGTGTTCATTTTCTTCCTGTCTTGCTGTCTTACTTTGTAGTTTGATAGTGTTCTGTAGCAGAAGACTTTGAATACTTTTGGTTTGGTTTTGTACTTCTATTGAATATTTATGCTTTGTGGTTCCCACAAGGTTTACATAGAACATTAGATTTGCAACAACCTATTTCAAACTAATACACCTTAATGTTGATTTCATACAACAGCCCTACACTTTTACTCCCCCCCTCTATGTTATATGCTTTTAATGCCAGAATTTACATTATTTTGTAATTGACAATTTATTTCTTGACAGTTTATTTCAGCCAACTGCAGTTAGTAGTTTAGCCTTTTATTCCTTGCATTAGGGATCAGATTTCTTTATGTAACATCATCCATTCTGAGGGTATTCTGAATGCAGGTCTGTTTACTTGTTTCTTTGAGTTTTGTGCCAAGAAATCAATGGATTGTCATATTGAAACTCTTTTGTATCTGATGTATTTCTATCTCTTGCTGCTCTCAAAATCCTGTCTTCAAGTTTTGCTAATGTAATGATTGTGTGTCATGAAGAACTCCCTCTTTCACTCCTCTGACTGGATAATTTCAAATATTCTATTATTGAGCTTACTGATTGTCCTTTTACTTGATTGAGTCTACTGTTGAAGCTTTCTACTGAATTTTTCAGTTCAGTCATTGTATTCTCCTTCCTAGAACTTCTGTTTTTGTTTGTTTGTTTCTATTTCTTTGTCGAGCTTCTCCATTTGTTTATATATTATTTTTAAAATGTCATTTAGTTTTCTATTTATATAATGTTGTTAGTTCAGGGAAGTTTTTAAGGGGATTATTGTGACATCTTTGTCACTTACTTCATGTTCCTCTATTTATAAGGTCCATAATTGGAATTTTATTAGTTTTTTTTTGAGGATGCCATGATTTCTTGATTCCTTGTGATACTCATATTCTTGGATTGAGGATATAGTACCCTCAACCACTCTTTGCATGTATTTCTTGACAGAGGACAACCTTCACTGTTGGACTCACCTATGTTTCTAAAAGAGCCAGCTGGTGATAACCATAGGCAGGTAGAGTTCTTCCTGTGTTCTCTACTTGTCTGGGCTACTGCCTTTATTTTTATGTAAGTGGGGCTTCTGACTGGGCTTCTTGTCCACTAAAACTACAGGCTAGGCGCTCCAAGAATGCAGAGATACTGACTGGGTATTTCAATACCTTCAAGTCAAACTCTTGGAAGGGCAATTTTTCTATCCGGAATCTGCAGTTGGTAAGGCTGCAGGCTGGAGTTGGGTTAAACAAAGATGCTGCTCAGGACGGCAAAACCAGAAGCTATAGTTTTTTAAAAATTCATGATTGAGGATTGCCTATCTATCAGAGTGGAGGTGTAGGATGAGCAATTGATTTTCCTTGGCCAAGTAGTTCTATGAAATGTGCTGAAGCATGAGTCTCCCTGTCAGTGCAGTGTCACTAGGGTGGGCTGTGAGTCTGAATGTGAAGAATAGCCATCTAAAGACCCAAGTTAGGTGGAGTGAAATTTGTGGGTCAAAGTTATATGGATAAGTGATTTGTTGGGTATTTTTCAAATTCCTTTCCACAGGGTTTATATCTTTCTACATTTCATTGAGGTATGTATGAAAGAATCTGTCTTCTTAACAGCCTTGCCAATAGGATAAGTGGTAGAGATTTTGTATTTTGCCAATCCATGAAAAGAGAAATGACTTCTGAATGTAGTATATATGCATTTCTCTTGTGAGCAAATTTGAGTACATCTTAATATACTTCAAAGTCACTTTTCTCCCCATTAATTTAATTTCTTTATATCCCATTTTCAATAGAATTCTTGGCTTTTTTCTTCCTCTATTAATATATAAGATATTTATATCATAAGGATGCTAATCCTATGCCTTTAATATAATTTGCAAACATTATTTCTTACTATATCACTTTTCATTTTCTTATATTTTTACCATGTAAAGATCTTTTTAAAATCTTCACATATAATGAAACCAATCAAGTGTTTTATTATTTCTAGATTTTACAACATAGCTAGGAAAGATTTCCCCACTCTCAGATAACAAAGGAATATAACCATGCCCTCTTCTAATACTTGTGTGCCTTTATTTTTATATTTACTTCTCTGATCCACTTGAAATTCATTCATCCTGGTACAAGTTTTAAGGAATGACTCAATTTTATCATATTCCACAAAGCTGCCCATTTATTTTATCACTATCACATATCACAATATTAAGCTATTTTATGTTTTCCCCCATTAAATTAGTAGAGTTTTCTGAAATATCTTTACAGCCTACTTTGAATATTTTAATTTGCTTTTACACTCTCTGTTCCTTACAACTGTCATTTTATCCACACTTATTTTTCCTTTCAGCCCTTTCTTATCTTTTGACATTCTCTTATTTGTTGGAGACTCTTTTTGCATTTTCTAAGGGTTACGGTTTACTAATATTTTTTCTTGATAATTATAAAATAATTTTCAGCAATATGCTTTTTCTTTGAGTTTTAGAATCTGTTTTTTTTTGTTTTGCTCTTTCTCAGCCTCCTTTATTATATTCTTACTTTTTCTATTTATCAAGGTTTATTCTACCCAGTCTAATTATTTACAACTGCCAGATAGTGTGAATAATAATTAAATTTTATACTGGTCAATCCCCTTCTCAAATCTATAGCTGAAGAAAAGATCTGTGTAAACATTTCTCAGTGTAAACATCCATCATTTGCAGGTCTGCCATGTTTTTTCTGGTTTCTTCTTATCATTCTGCAGTAAGCATCTGATAATTCAATCAAAGTTGTAAACAATCAATTGAGATTTCCCCACTTGTACTGTGAGAGCTCTTCTTATTTCCTATTCTACTAAAAACATGTTTTTACTGAAGCTAGACTTTTTAAGGATCAAAGCACCTTAATATACTCCCCAGCCTATCTACACTTATTTATTCAGCTGCTTTATTTGAAATGCTTTACACATTGTGTATATAAGAAAAGTTGGGGAGAAGAGTAGAAATAAACTGAGTAGGGTTTAATACACTTTCTACCTACCTCAGAATTTAGCATTTGCATACCAGTTAAATAGATGCATTATTTATGATGGGGGAGATATAATATTTTCACAACTTTTTGAAAGTAGTCTATTTTATAAATTAAGATCTGAGTTTCTGTGGGATGAAGCCTGTCAAAGATTATGTTAATTCAACTCTACTTACTTTACTAGATTGTGAATGTAATTTCGGATGCTGTCCTAAATTCTTATCTTTTTTTCATTTTTTTGTCTGGAATTTACAATACTTATACTTTGATAAAATTTAAAATCATAACCACCTTTTTATTCAAAACTTAAGAATTCATTTATACTTTTCCTAGATGAAAGTGTTAAAGACTATAATTCAGTCATGACTTCTTTTCCCAATGATTGGCATGAAAATAAAGTTAAATGCCATGAGAGATTTTGAAACATTCTGTTGCATACTGCTAACATTAACCAATTCATATGAGAACACTGCAACTGGGAACCAGTGGTTTCATATGCATGTCAGTTTCTGCTAGGGGAATAGCTATAAATATTCAGAGATGGAATAAAGCATCTGTGTCTTTACTCAGATTCACTTAAATAATTATGATTGAACTCTAGGTATAATGTTTAAAAGCAGAATCCACAGACTAAGTTCAACTTCTTCATTATGTATATCTTTCAATATTCATTAGATGAAAGAAAAAAAGAAGTTCTATTTCCCTGAAATATTACTGTTTTGAGATATATATATATATATATATATATATATAGATAGATAGATAGATAGATAGATATATAGATATATAATATGACAGTGGAATGCATTACAATTCTTATTACATAGATAGAGTACAATTTTTCATATCTCTGGTTGTATATTGTTTTTTAATCTAACAAAATGCTACTTGTTGGTAGATATTTCAATAATATGTAGTTTTATTAATGTTATTACTTCCTAAACAGAATCTCCAATGTGGAGAGATACACTGATATTAACCAAATGTCTGAGAAATGCATTTAGTCTTTGATTTGCTATAAAAATTCCTTTTATTAAGATAAGGAATTACTAAAACTTAAGAGATAATGAGTTTTTTGGAGAGAAAGTAGAATTGACTCCTGACACTAGCTATATGACTTAAGCGTCATCTTTTTTACTTGTAAAGCAATCCTGGTGTTATCTTGACAATCACAGTAGAAATTTTTAAGGAAGTTATTATTAGTATTTTACCCAGGACATAATAAATACAACATGTTAGTAATTTGTATTTATTGGAATGCTGGGGGAAAGTTAAGAACTAACATTACTTTAAAGAAGATAAATTATGTAACATTTTGCTCTTAAATGGACAATAGATTTTTATAAAACATGTTTGGAGAGTAGTGCAGGTATTTTCTGCATTCACTGGAATAATTAGGTGGTGAACTCTGGGGATTAGATACAGAGAGGTAAAGAACATGGGGGAGGCTCTCTAGCTCATAATCACAGTTATGAAACTGATTCAGGAGGCAGGATTTAAGCTCTGTGAGACCACCAGACATATGGTACCCTCAGTATGTCACCTGCCAAATTACTCCCAGACTCATTTTAAGGTGACAAGGTTATAAGGCATCTGGTGTAATTTGGATGTCCAAATATTTTCCTTGTTCTTATCATGCAACTATGAACAATACTGATCTTAAGTAAGTCTGATTAAATTTTACCATATTTCATAAATTCCTCATCATCTCCACTGCAAACTTGGTCCATGAGTCCAAGCATCACAGTGATCAGTCTGGGGTGCTACATGAAGTCATCTATTTCTTTCTGTTCATGTGTTTAAATTATGCTAATCATTTGGATGCCATAAAATCTAGTAAGTTAAGTCAGAAAGTAAAAAATTTAAACTTGTAGTTTTAACTTTTACAGGAATTTACTGGACTTCAACTTCTTCTTGTCACTTAAGGATTCAATAACAAAATTAACTATAGGCATAATGGTTTTAAAGTATGTGAACTTCAAATAATCAATGAGTTGAAAATCAAAGAGATTAAAAGTGTAAGTTTTAAGAGAATAAAGAATGTGATCATGCAACCTGAAAACTAGAGTTGATTAATTATCTCAGTGCCATTTTTATTAATTTCTGAAATTAAAAATATTTAATATATAAGATAGCAAAATTAAACTGCTAAAACATGAAATAAGTGTTACATTAATTCAAAATTCTGAATTTTCAATAAATATCACTTACACACTTATCAGTAAATATCAAAAAATTTAGAGTAATAAAATTTTTAAATTAAATAAGGATACCAAAGCATATCTCTTACTAGTATATTCAATATTTCATTCTTCAAATAAAATTCAGATACACTGAGATAATCAAAGTTACATTGATGGACTTCTCAGTCTTTCAAATGTAAATATTCCACAAATTCCTAAATGTGTCTTAACTTATCTTAGAGCACTCTTCACTGTGGATTATCAAGAGATAGTTTCCAAAACATTAACTTTCAGAAGTGCTAATAAAAGCTGAATACTTTATTATATGTGATAAAACTAAAGTCCAGAGAAAGTAAGTGTTGGGTAATTGAGGAGACAGAACTAGATAATTTTGATTTTGTCTGATAATTTTATTCTGACTGCTATTTTATGTACTACAATGGTTAATACCTTCTTATGAGACTTCTTGGACACCACATTTTTATATTTTACAAACTATTATTGGTGATATAACTGAAAGTTTATTAAAACTGTCATACCATCAAAGCTAAAATTCAATCTCCTCACACTTACACACAAAGGGTAAAATGTTGCTTTATAACTTATTTTCATGTATCTAACTTTAGTTAGCTCTTAATGAAGGAAAAAAGGGAGTGCATCAGCCTTAAGCAAACATTCAGAGCACAATCCATGGCATCATGCTTCATTTTAAAATACATTTGAAACTGCTTCTGAAAAGACCAGAATGCCCACTGACATGGAAAAAGATTGCACACACCAGTGCACAACACCATCTGCCCAGGCAAAGTTGCCCTTTTTGCTGAGCTGAGTGGAAAGGTTAGTTTTAGCTTAGCTCTGTCTGTGGTTGGGCAATTCCCAATTGAAAACCAAAGAAGAACAGGGAAATGAATACTTAAAAACGAAAAACTGCACAATTATTGTATGTAGCCAGTGAATGCTGGGTTAATTTCCTGTATAGCTGAGTTCTTCACATGATACCTCAGATGGCTGGGAGGAAGCTAAAGCTCTCTTGTAGGGCTCTTGGGATACAAGTAACAGAGAATGGCCAGTCTGTCTTGAGGATTTAACCTGGAGTTAATTAACAGGATCTCCATCTTCAAAGAGACATGTCAAATGGAGCAACATTATCTATCCTACTATTACAAAGAAAAATCAATCTGGATGCTGACAGCATCAGAAACTGATTATGTTCCTGAACCATTTATTCTGGCAGCAGAACTACGGGCCAGGCTTCACATGTGTACGTGAAAGTCATATGGCATGTGTCAATCTGCTAGTTTTCACTACTTTTCATCATTAAAACCTGAGCTGAAGTTCTCATAAAGAGATGATGATTTCACAGTCTGCTGTCAAATATAGAATTATGGCATCTGTTCACTTCATAGGCTTCCTTCTTCATTTGTTTATCCGTTAATTGAAGAAAAAGCATTCAATGTCTCTGGGCACATTTTCAACAAAGAATAATGTGTTGTAATGAATTAAGAGCTGAGCCTTTGATGAATTGTAGTGAAAGCTTGATTAAGATAAATTGGGCCTTTCAGTGCATATTTAAGTGCATAATTCACAGATTATAAAAGAAAATGAGGTGTGATTCTACATCATTTACAACCAGAAGAATGAGAAGTTATACTCCACTTATGTATGATGGGTCAAAATGCATTCTACTGTCATGTATGACTAATTAGAACCAAAAAAAATGAGGAAATCTTTTTCCTATTAATATCTACCTTCATCCATTTCAATTTATCAAACAGATTAGGCTGCATATATCTTTGCTAAATATCCTCTATTTTAGAGATCATTGGCAATCATTAAGACCTCTATTCTTGAGTAAATGGATGCAAATAATACTCCAAGTTGCTTATTTCCTACTTCTTGACACAACGAAGCAAAATGAGATGCACATATTCTGGAATTTGCTTGTGTGTAACCTTACAGTGTCTTTTTATTACATCATTAATTCCCAGTGCAAAGTAAATGAATGACAATGTAAACCTATTATAACAGTTATACAATACAACTTCTTGTGATTGAAGAAAGACTAAGCAAGGGAAATTGGATAAGGCTCAATGCCTTAGGGAAATTATCCTAGACTACTTTCCAAAATTTGGCCTGCTAAGTTTTCTAGGGTCTTACAAAAATCTTCAATTATCCTTTCACTCATACTGAGTAAATCTTTTTATTATATAATTCTGTTGGAGAATCTAGATCAAGTTTAGAGAATGTATGTTTTTGAAAAGAAAGAAAGAAAGGTACTTCATTATTATTTCATCTTGAAAGTAGATCTAGGTTTATAGATATACTTAAATTAGAAGCTATTATTACTAGGCTTACCTTTTTAAATTAATGATAACCTAAATTTCTAAAATGTTTTTAAAATATAGATGAAAGCCTTCATGATAGACACAATTAGAAACAACTAAAACATTGCATATTTTGGACATTATGACAATGGTTTAAAATTGTGATTATTTTGCAAAGGTGACCTCTTGTTTGAGAATGGGAAGTTGGATGGATAAAGAAGCATCTTTAAATAGTTTATCTTTCCCATGTAAAAACATTCTTACATGGGAAAGGCCTTGATGAGTTAATTGTAAATAAATCATAAACTTAATAGATTAAGCTTCTTCTGAAATGTACATTGGTTTAAAATTGAATGTAAAACATATTGGCAAAAGGCACTTTAGATTTTATTTTACCCAAATCTTTGAATGATAGTTCAAGATGTTCAGTAAAACCAAAATACAGCTAAGATCCTTCATCCTTAGTCATTACATAATTACTGGGTATGAAACTGAGCCATATCTTTAGCCAGCATTCATCAAACATTCAGTGAGTACACAAATGGTTAGATAATAACTAGATTAAGCAGTTTTGAGAGAAAATTATATTCATTTCATGCTTAAAGTATCCTGAAATAAGATCAATTTCAGAATATCAATGACTAAATATTCAGGAATGTTTTTAGCTATTTTACCCGTATACAATCATATACTCAAATGAACTAAGAATGTATACATATATAATAGAAATCAACACTATTTAAAAAAATCATACTAATTTCAGTGACACTTTTGAGAAAATGAATTCACTCTGCTCTCCATAAAATCTTTCTCATAGCTTAAAACAAACATGCAAAGGGACACCCTTTTCATTATATAAAAATTTTGAATTATTATCTTTGCTTTAAATATTTTTACTTTTTTTGAACATTTATTTCATTATCCTTGGTTGTCCAAAATAAACACTATAGGATTGCAGAAAAGAAGATTATACATGAGATGCTCACTTACCAGTGTCTAATTTCCTAGTTCCTTATTTTTGGATCTCTTGCATGTTGGGCAGAAAGAAGCAGTTTCAGTGGTATGGTTGCCTGAATAAGCATTGTGTGGTACACATACAAGGTGAGCTACAATGTAGTTAAATGCTCTAGGGTGTGTACACATTTAAAATACATTAAGAAGCAGGTAAAATCAATTTTAATAATGCATTTAACCCAATGTCATTATCTCAACATGTAATTAATATCAATATTATTAAGATATATTACATTTTTGGTAAAAGCTTTGAAATTCAGTTAAAACTATTCACATTCCAAGTGCCCACTTGTCATATGTGGCTAGTGACTACAAACCTGCTCAACTCAGAACAAATTTAAGTCTCTACCCCACTTAACTGCCAACCACTGATCACTTCTCTCACTTTCAGCAGAAAAATTCCTTGAGTTGTCTCCAATTTTATGTCCAGTTTGAGTACAATTTCCTTGAAAGCTGCTGTTTCTAATTGCTCTTCACCACTTAAACTTAAGCCAATCAGCCACTCACTGCCATTTTTCCACCAAAGTTGCTCAGGTCAAGGTCACTAATAGTTATCTTCACATTATTAAATAAGGGGTCATTAGGAGATGGGGTTGCAGCTCTGTGGAGGAGCAGTTGTCTAGCATATGTGAGACACTGATCGGATTCTCAGCACCACATATAAATAAATAAAATAAAGGTCCATCAACAACTAAAAAGATGTATATTTTTAAAATTGTATAAAAAAATAAGTGGTCATCAGAAAGACAAGTACTGCATGTTCATATTATCTTTCTCTCCACCCCCCCAATATGGAACCTAAAGAAGGTTAACCTGAAAGTAGAATAGTGATTGCTGCAGTCTGGCTGGGCAAAATTCACAAGCCACTTATCAAGCAGGATTGAACTTTATTTTTAGAACACACGGCACCATAGGAGCTCTTCAAAAATTCCCTCAGAGCCCAACTGCCACCACCGCTCTTCCAGCCACCCTCTCAATCCCCCCTCCTCCCACTCTTGAGGCCAATTGGCTGAGTCGTATGGGTGGAGACAAAAGAGTCCCCCAATGAGCAGCTCCGTGGTCTGAAAGGGCAGGGAAACAGCCCAATGAGTGTCACCGCAGAGGAGCCAATCAGCTGGAAGTTTGCTGGGACCATTTCCCCTGTGGCTCTCAACAAGTGATTACTAAAAATAGGAAAAAATGAAGGGGATGTGAAAAGGAAAGTTGGATTTGATCAGTGCATAGCATACAGATGTATGGAAATATCACACTGAACCACATTAATATGTACAATTAATAAATGTAAATAAAAATTATGTTTTTATTAGTGCATTATATGTAATAGTGGGGTGCATTGTGACATTTTTACATGTGACTATAACATAATTTGCTCCAATTTATTCCTCAGTACTTTCCTTTTCCATCCCCTCCTCCTCCTCCACTTTCCCTTCCTCTACACTTATGGTCTTCCTTCTGTTTATTTACATATATATTTTTCATTGGTACAATATAATTATACATAAGTGTGGGATTCACTGTGTTATATTTATATAAGCATAAGCATAGTTTTGTCAATTTTATTCCCTAGACTTTCCCTTTTCCCTCCATCTTCATACTTGACTCATCTCCTATCTATAAATAATTTTTAAAAAGAAAAACAAGAATTATATTTTACAAAAGTTAACATGTACATCTAAATTCAAAAATGATACTATCAAGTATCATCTATGGTGATTTAAGGAAATAAAAGTGAATTATCTTTTAGAAAAAAACAGTGGAGGCCACTTATCTATCTTCAGATTTAACTTCTCAGTAGCATTAGAAAGCATAACCAACCATTTGTCCTTTGCATACTTCCTTCATTTGCTTCAAGGATACTATGCTATCCTGTTTTCTCTCTCCTTCCTCACTAGATATACCATTCTTATTTTATTTGCTAATCCATTTTTTTAATCTCTTAACATTGGAGTATCTTGATTTTTTCTTTCCAAGAACACATTTTCTTAGTGATCTCATCTAGTTTCATCACTTTATGTGTAATTTATATGAAAATGACCAAAAAATGCAAACTTCTCTCTTGAACTATAAACTCACCTATCTCAAATTTATACTTCACATCTAATAAGTATGACATAAACATACTCTAAACTGAAATCCTGTTTGTTCCCCCAAATGTGATTCACCTATGATATCTCCATTTTAGTTAATAACAGATTCATCTTTCCAGTTTCCAACACCTTAACTTCTTCTTGAATTAACTTCTTTCTTTCACACCCCACATCTTATCAGAAAAGGCTGACTAGATGTTGAAAATATATTTAGAACTGAAACATTCTCACCAGCTCCACTCCTACCACCCCATGCAACATTCTCCCTTGACTAAATTATTATATAAAAATTTACTTTGAGTTCCCACTAACATGTTTGTAGGGTTAAAAAGATAGATCAACAAGATATTGAAGCTAAAACGTTCTAAAATCTTATTGCTTATTTAGGGAAGTCTCTCTTTTTTCTAACAATTTCATTTTAAACTTTGATCAAGTCAAAGATCATTGGTAAAATTTAAAGGGTACCATAAAAAATAAAGATAGAATTATACCATGAAAAGTAACTATAGTTATATATTTCAAATAAATAGAACAAAAATAAGGGAGAAAATAACAAAAAAGTTAGTTATTATTTACAATGAAAGAAGAAGAAAAAAGCCATATTAACCTAGACAAATAGAAACCCATAGTAAGGAGAAACAAGTTAAAATACATCAGTAATTACCATTCATTTTAGCTCAACAGGTAAAAGACAGGATTTGGGGGAGAGTTTCAGAAATCAAACCATAAATTTTTATAAGAAATTGGCATAACACATAAGTATTAAAATAATTTAATGAAAAAACTGAAAAAGATCAAGCAAAACTAAAACAAAAGAATCTGGATATATCTATTTTAGTCCTGAGAACAATAGACTTTAAGCCAAAAGAACTTCGAGTAGGTTTGCAAAATAGTACAGGAATGCAATTCACCAGGGAAAAAATTAATTGTAAATTCTCTTGAACTTAATAAAATGGACTTAAAATATGTAAAATAAATATTGATAAAACTAAAGAGAGAAATTGAAAAGACTACCAGAATAGTGGAGAAAATTAATACATCTTTCAAATAGACAAACAAATCAGTAAGCTAGGGAAGATTTAAATAACAGCAAAAAATGTGACCTCATAGGCATATTTTAAATTCTGAATACGATCATTAAAGAATACACACTCCTTTTAAGTACATACAAAAATTGCTCAAAATTGAAGAAGTAGGATAACATGAGGATACTGTAAACAAATATCAGAAAATAAATTTCAAATAACCACAAAGTAATTTCGTGAGAAAGTAATAGAAAAAGATGAAAATTTTAAATCCCTGAATGTTTAAAAATTTCAAAATACACTTCTAAATGACACATGTTAAAATAAAGATGATAATGTATATTTAAATATATTTGAATGAGTATGACAATTTTATATATTAAGAACTCAAAAGCTATAATTAAAGTTGTGATGCAAATAAAAATTATAAAAGTCCTATGTCAATATAAACTAAAGAAAAAAAAATTGTCTTTTGAATTTAAGAACTTACAGAAAAATAATAAAGTATGAAGAAATTTGAAAAAAGAAAACATTAATTATATGATCAGAAGTATATAAAATAGAAAACAATAATATATTAGAAAAATCAACAAAAGAAAAGCACACTTATTTAAAAAATAAATATTAGACTGATCAAGAGAAATAGAGAAGATGTAAATGAACAGTAAAGTTAAAAGAGACATAATAATGCAAGAGATTAAAAAGACAATAATGAATATAGTCAATAAATCTGGGCAAATATACTTGAAAGTTTGGATGAAAAGTTTAAATTAATAGAAAAAATAATATTAAAAACTTATTTAAGAATAAATTTGATGCAGTAATCAAAATCTTCCAATGAAGAAATTATCAAGATCATAACATTTTATAGAAAAGTTCTACTAATCTTTCAAGAAACACATTATTCCCATCTTCAATAAGCTTCCCTAGGGAACAGAACAGGAATACTTCCCAATCATTTTATCAAGCAAGAACTAAGGCCATTTTACTCTTAAAAATTGTAAGGGGAAAAAAAAGCCTAACAAAGTAGTAGCAATCTGAAATGAGCAGTGTGTGAGTAGGGCAGGGAGATAATAAACCAAGATGAATTTATACTCAGAATGCAAGGATAATTTAATTTTAGAAATTAAAGTGTTTTCATCAGATTAGCAGATTAAATGAGGAAAAAACATACAGATAATTCATTATCATTTTACACTCAGACACATATTTAGATATAAATTTTAAATAAACAAAGAATAAGAGAAAATTTCTTGATCTTGTAAAGAGTATATAAAATCATGCATAATTTTGTAGTTGTGCACTGAAAATCTCTAGGGGAATAGTTCTCCCCGGAATGGTGAAATACCTAATCTAGGAAAAACATCACATAGAAACCTACCAGACTGGGCATGTATTATGGAAGTATTAGAAGCATTGCTTTTAAAATAAAGAAACAAAAAACCTAGGTAAGTTATCTCTAAATATTTATCATTTTCTAAACATATATTTTGCTTTAAAACCTGCTCTGTACAAAAAGAAATGATAAAGAAATTTAAGTTTAAAAAATGTAATTATTCGTAGATAATATAATTAATTAAAAATTCCAGAACAAACTTCAGAAATCATTATGCATAATGATATAGGCCAGCAAGATGGTACTGAAAGGAAAACAATATATAAAGGTCAAGAACATTCTGATACAACAGGAAAAAAACAAAATATAATTTTAAGTGCTTCCAGGACTGGATGCAGCTCAGTGGTAAAGCCCTGCCTAGCATGTGCAAGGCTTTGAGTTCAATTCCCATCGCCATGAAAATAATACTATTAATAATAATGCTATTTATATCATTAATGAGGACAATGAAGTATCCAGGAATGAACTCAGCAAAACAGTTACAAGATTTTGATGATGAAAATGATAAAATTTTACTGGAAGAAATTAAAGAAGAAATAAATATATAAAGATATACCCCTTATTCATATATAGGAGAGTGATATATAAAAGATGTCAATTCTCCCCAGTTGATTAAAATTCCAGTACTGTTTCTCATGAAACTTGCCATTTTTTTCTAAAATTATATGAAAATTAAAGAGCCAAGTTTTGCCATTACATATCTAAAAGGGGAGGAGGAGTAAAGTAGGGACTTCCTATAATATAGCAAGCCTTATAATAAATTTATAATAATTAAGTAATTGTAGAATACATATAAAGACACCATAATTTTCCAGTGCAAGAGACTAATAGCTCCAGACTAACACATATAAGGAACATTTATATTGTCAGAGATATCACAATAGACCACTGGAAAAAATAGAAGGTATTCAATAAACAGAGATGAGGAAGATCACTAGCACTGAGAGACAAATTGTGTAGTTATCTTATATCTTACAATAAAGTTAATTCTAATAGATTAAAGAAAATTTCAAAAGCAAACTCTAAAAAGATTTTTTAAACATATATCCAAACTTAAATCCCACTTTAAATGAGCCATAACATTTTATAAACATAAAAGTAATGCTGGAAAAATTAAGTTACAAGAAAACTGAGAACATCTGTTTTTCAAAAGAAATGCTTAAGGAGATCAAACAATGATAGATGCAATAATTATACAATACAAATAACCAACACTGAATAACTGTTATAGGTTATTTTCTGAATTCCTACAACTAAATTTAAAAAAAGAAAAGAAAATTTAGTAGGAGAATGGGGAAAGACAGGAACATTTGTCCTAAAAGTAAATTCATTAAGCCAATAAAAAATAGAAAAAATTCAACTTCTAAGTAATTAGGAAAGGTTCACATCAAGACAACAAACAGCTACTACTTAATTTCCATAAGTTAAAAAGTGTGGCAATAAAAATTGTTGGAGAAAAAAAATAAATCAATGATATTACTTATATATCACAAGTTAAGGTATAAATCAGTATAATCACTTTGAAAAACAATTTGGCATTACTTGTAAATTTTAATAGTTGCAATATCCTCAACTCAGATAAACCCCTGTCCCAGATCTATACCTCAGGGGATCTGTGTTAACAAGGCAAACAAAGGTACTTGTTAATATTTATATGAATATATTGTTGCATTAAAACAATAAAATAAGCAACCCAAATATTCGCTGTGAAAGGAATGGATAAAATTTGTTTTAGAATTAAATATTTTATGGAGGAAAAATTAATGAACTGCAGATATACATCTATTACTAGAAGGTCACATACAATATGAAACTGTTTATACTTCAAAAAGAGGCACTGATTTGAAGCATTTTATAATACTTATGATAAACTCTTTTTAAAAAGTAAAGAGCATACCAACATGAATTTCAATATAAAAGTTACTCTTGGAGTAGAATTCCTCATGGGGTTGTTGGTGGGGGAGGGAATACCCAGGTACTTATAAATTATTGTTACCATCCTAGTTTTTCAGTTTAGTGAGAGGTTCCCATTAGTCATCATATACTCTTAAAATAATTCAGTAAAAAATAGATCCCTGAATAGACCAATAACTGTAAGTTGGTATTAACTGAAGATTCTAACTAATTTATTTGCCTAAATTCCTCAAAATAATAGAAAGAATGCTACAGTCCATTCAAAATATGTATTCATAATTATGAAATAAACTTCTTTCCTCACCATGAATAATGCTAAAACATAAAAAAAATCAACATTATTTAAAACATGACCTGTCATCTGATCAAATTCTTGAGGAGGAGAAAAGGGAGAGAGAAACAGATAAAACTTAGGCTCTGATTGGCCTCCTGTGTTTCAGTTTCCGACTCCTGTCTGTACTTGCTGTATGACTCTTGGGGAGTTACTCAGTGTCTCTGAGGAATAAGGATGGCAGTAATCATGGGGGCTCAGTGTGTGTAAAACAGTTAGTATGGAAGTGGCTGCCACTCTAACTGACTACTCCCATCCTCATCCTTGAAATATTTGCCCCGGGGCATCCAGGACCCCATTGGCCTTCTTGGTCCCCAGGATGAGTAAGCCAGAGAGTGCCTAATGGTACTCTCTGGGTCCCTTGGTAAGGGCTGCATCTGAGTCTCAAAATCAATCTTTCTGGAGTTAAAGGGTACAAAATGGCCTCCCTTAAAAAGTAGCCCCTTCCACAAACTGAATCTCTGGATCTATGGAGGCAACCGGCTCTGCCCTCTTCTCTTTCCTCTCATTAGTGTTGGAACACAGGAGGCTAATTGTAAGCAATACACTAAATTATCACAGGTCTTTATCAAGGTAAAAATAAAAATAACCTGTTTGGGGCAAGAGGTACTCTGGTGCAATGGAAATACATGACAGAATCTGACTTAACTTGACTGAGACTCATCATCTCTTTGTACAAGAACTTCCCCCAAGAAGACAGAACAGTTTTCCTAAGGCCCTGCTGAGCTCCAAAAGTTTGAGTGTGTGGAACAATAGAAAGTCTTCATTGATAGATGGGTTTTCACCATACCCATAACCACACACATCAATTATCCATGCACACTGTCTATTGTCAACAAAGGCTCTGGAAGATATTAGCAGGTGATAAGAGAGAGTAGATTGAGGGCTGGGGTTATGGCTCAGTGGAAGAGTGCTTGCCTACCATGTAGAAAGCACTGGGTTTGATCCTCAGCACCCCATAAAAAATAAATAAAGTAAAGGTATGGTGTCCAGCTACAAATAACAAATAAAAAATTTAACAAAAAGGAAAAAAAAAGAAATAGAGAGTAGATTGAGTTGTTACTGAAAATCAATTGGAAAATACCTTTACTTCACCCACCAGTCTGCAACTGGTTTAACCAGCAAAATTAGCTGTCCAACTGTCCAGATTAAATAATTTATTTTTCCATTAGTTGTCTGAACAGGGCTAAAGTTCCTGTGGTGAATAATGGGTTTTGCTCTCATGGTCTTAGCTAAGATATGACATTTTAAAAGAACCTTAGGTACTTCCTTAATAAGCACCATAAAAATAAATGGAAGAACAGAATGGAGGAAGTCACCCTAATGCATTTTTAAATGTGGTATTTCTCATCGTGAGAGTGAAGAATAAATTCTGTATCTACTTTGCACACAGCCAAATGTGCTATGAAATATTATTGATGTACTTGACAAATTCCCAAGTATAGCATCAGCCTTGATAAAATACCCACTGGCACAACGTTGCACTTCCAAATTTAGCAGTATGGCTGACAGCGTTTTTCTTCTTGGTCTCTCAAAAAATGACCAGCCAAAATTTCACTGCATACATTTCCAAAGAAGCTGATGCTTATTTTGCTCTTTTTAGAAAGTACTTTCCCTGAGTGTGAAACCCATAAATTCAGATGAAACCTTTAACCTTTTCAGATTTAGGAGAGGGAAAAAAATTAG
The DNA here is from genome assembly GCF_052094955.1 of Ictidomys tridecemlineatus. Taxonomy (NCBI): domain Eukaryota; kingdom Metazoa; phylum Chordata; class Mammalia; order Rodentia; family Sciuridae; genus Ictidomys; species Ictidomys tridecemlineatus. The sequence continues at coordinate 28,953 of NW_027522799.1, read as the reverse complement.
GTATCTTTCAATTACATATTAAAATAATTATGCTAGTTGGAGGGATTATATTGAGATAAAGTTTAGCTTGAGAAAATCAAATGTGGATATCTAGACCACAGAAGCAATTTAGAAATTAAAATATTTTCATTAGTTTTACAGAATGAAAACTGCTACCTCCTTAAATAATGCAAGGCTTTACAGTCTCTTCTGCTTTTGAAGATTTTATGAAGGGAAGGATGATTGGAGATAAGTATTTGAACAGCAATAATTTTAAAGGCTACATCCAAGAATAAAGTCATTAGGGGCAACTTAAAATTAAAGCACTTAGTAATACTCACTATGATCAAAGTTAAGGTGATATTGCTTAATATGATTGCAACCTAGATTTTTAAAGTAAATCTCACAATGAAAAAAGAAAAAGAGGGAGAGAGAGATGAGTAGGGGAATCCATTGACATTTGAATGTCAGCCTCTGGTTCTTCCAGTTGAATCCAAACTTCGTTTTGGCTCTGTGTTTCCATTTCAGTATCTAGACTGTCATGCTCATTTTTAAAAATAGTAACATAATGCTGTGCCAAGAAGCAAGGGCAATGCCAAACCTAGAAAAATCCATAAAATAAAGTTTAGAAAAGAAACGAATTGCTTATAAATGTTAAAAGCCATGCGAGGAGCAGTAATTAGAAAATAATCACAACAAAATCACAAGATTTAAAATACTCTGAAGGTAATGTGGCCAAGAAATGGAAGGTTTATATGACTGAAAACAAAACCTACATCTTCACTCACATTTACAAGCTGCTCCATAATCTTAAGTAGGGTGTTTAACCAAGGTGATTTTAGGTGCCACAACCAAAGACCCATCAGACTCATTTGCTCCATGCAGACCACTGACTGGGACTTTTCTCTCATAGTACAGCCTCAAGAGGGCACCTAGGGGTCTGGCGCCATGTGAACATTGTACCAGTGGCCATCTCTGAGCCTAGGGAAAGTTACTGAGTTCTTTGAGACCTTTGGTTATCATCATATAGAACATCATTGCCCTGAGTTGCAATCCCAAACAGATTGGGAAAATTCCAACTCAGAGGTACAGAGAATACAAATCATTTAACTAACCACAGAATTAAAACAAACATCCACTTCCTACTGATTAGTTCAATTTTTATATTTACATTGGCACAATAGAAGTCATAATTCATATCATTAATGCCTTTTTTGCTGGCTTCTGCTCTGGGCTGAGCACAGTACTAAATATTTAGCATGCTTTATTTCTATCCTTACAGTAATTAACCCTTCTTCATATTAAAGAAACTCTGCATGGTTAAGCTATTTGCTCAAGTTCCTGTAACCAGTAAGATGCAAAACTGGAATTTCAAACCTAGATGCCTGATTGCAAAAGATTACTATGAAGTGTCTCCTGTCTTGTCTGTGGCATAAAGTATTATTTGATCTGCTAAGTTTCAATTGGCTTGTTTTATTAATTATTTCAGTGCACACATTTTGTACCTAGCATTAGTAATTTAATTGCACAATACTAATGCCCTGAGCACTCTCAGTTACTAATCAACATTTATCATTTACTATGGACAGAATTATGTTCCTTCTTCCCAAAATCTATGTTAATTTTCCACTCTCAGTGTGATTATAGAGGGTCTTCAAAAAGGAAATTAAATTAAATGATGCCATAAGGAGGCGCCATCATCCATTAAGACTGGTAGGTCTTTATAAGAGGAGAAAGAAACATCAGCTCTCTCACTCTCTCACCTCCAGAGCTCACACAAAGAAAAGGGAGCAAGTGGCCATCTTTAAGCTAGGGAGAGAAGTCTAACCAGAAACAGCTGTGATGCACTTTGACCATGGACTTTTAACCCCCAGAGCTGAGAAAGTTTCTGTCAGTAAATCCATTTTGTTACCATAGCCCAAACTACAAACACATCCCCATGGGGGTGATGGGGACTTGGTGACATCTGAGAACAATGCTATCCTGCATGCAAAATTGAGAAAAGAAAGCTTTGCATTCATGGAGCAGAGCTTAGAACCCTCTCAGGTATGCACATCCCTGAAAACTAAAAAAACAGGTCTCCTTTCTGATCAATTCAAATCAACTTATTTACGATTCTTCTCTTAGATTGCCTGAGGCTTTAAAAAAGAAAGATGATTATGATTTAAAAATACATTCAATGGGCTCATTCTTGAAATGGAGAATTGAACCAGCTCTAACTAACTTGTGTTTCTAACCCTACTTTCTCTCCCATCTTCAATTCTGGCTAAATAATTACTTCATTAAGAATTTGAAAACCCAGGACTCCCAGAGAAGCAGGTGGACCTGCAGGAGTGTGCTGTGTCTCAGTGTTTTTCACGTGTCCATAGCTACCTTAGGTATTAACTTGGCTTCTTGGAGAAACAGTTTTCCTGCATGAAGTTTTGACATTTTGCTGTGACTCTTACTGTCTTTGTTTTTCCCTTGTATCCTGCAGCTAAACAATGGTCCTTATAAGAAGACTGAGCTGGGTGACTCTTCTGGTTTTGAAGTACCAGGAAATTTTGTTAGTTTTTGTATTTCTAAACCATCTGAGATCAAACCAGTGACTGCTAAATTGTTTCCAATGCTTAATAAAGTGTGAGAAACATTTATCTTCTCTCACCTTCCATTTCTGGACATCCATCCTTTCAACATCTCTCATTTCTGAAACTTTTTTTCTCTCTCTCTGCCAACTGTAGAAGTCAAGGATAGTACAAAAACATTCAGGTTGGGTAGCTGCCAATAAAATTCTGCTGCTGGGGTTGTTCTGCCACTTGGGCTGTTTATGGAGTGTCACTATACTCTGTGCTTAGAGGGCACAGAGAATATTTTGTCATTATACACCCGGATGATTTTAAAATTGTATAAAGATAGGTTCCAAGGAAAGGGACCTTTTTGGAAAAAATTTTTTTACTGTGCTCTCAACAATAGAAAAGAATTTATTTTGCAGAGCAACGCAACTCTGTATATTTGTGCACTAATGGCTATCTTTTGTCACTAATGGCTATCTTTCAAATTCATTTTGTTTAACATAGATAATGCCTAATAATCAGTAACTATAGGACCAAATCAATTTGCAGAAATCTTAGGTAGGTAGATGAACTGACATAAATTCTTTTTTTTTTAAATTGTGCTTTACAAAACAAAATAATCCCTTTGTAACAAATTCAGCTTTTAGAAACATTTCATATAAATCCAAAGCATAGTATATATCTTTGACTCATTCATTGTGTGTGTTAATGGAAGATGCCCAATAAATATTTGTTGATGACAAGGATAATTTTGAATGCATTCTGTGCCAAAGAAATCCCAGTGAAGTATGGATATTTCCCAAGGCACTACATATCTGGGCTCCAGTTTTAATGAGTGGTGGTTAGCTTTATTGAGGGGACTAGACAGAGGTCACTGGAGGAGTCAGCCAGAATGTAGAAGTGGAATACGGCTGGCTTCTGGCCCTGTTTCTAGTAACCACCCCACCCTATTGTTCCCAAGAGAACAAATGTACACTTGATATCTGAGCAGGTGGCATGTACTGCAGTAATAAACAGCTCCTTTCCTGTAAGGGAGCAGTGGACCAGGTTTATGGATCCATGATCCTTCCTGTGGGGAAGCCATTATGTCCAATTAAAACTGTAACTGAAAACATCCGTCTCTAACAACTCAATAATTCTACTCCTGTGCTGCCCAAAGTCCCCCAACACGATTCCCCTTATCGATTCAGCTGAGCAGATGCACAATCAGCTTATGGGCTAAAAGACAGCTTGGGGACAACTAAAAATTATGTAGTCTGTTTGTCATAAGAAACACCTGTGGATTTAGTCCATCTACAAATTAATACTGGAAAAATAAAGCCAGTTTGGGCTCAATGGGTCTCTTTCCCTGTTTTTCGCATGTTTACTTCCTCTGCTTCCCTAATGAACTCCATAGCTTTGGAATTCAAAACCATTAAATTAAATTAAGACACAGGCTCATTATTTAGAGCCAAAGGTTACAATCAACTCTCCTCCAACAATCAACCAATATCCTTTTGTTTACTGGAAATATAACAGAAAAACACTACCTTGTGTCTACATGACTTGGGGAGTTAATTTCATAAATGCTTGCTGAATTTTCCTAATTAATCAGGAGTCTTTGGCACAAAGAGTCAAACCTTTGAGGCCAGAGACACAAGGCTGGCTGAAAATTTGTCAGCAGAAACTGTGTTTTGTGCCATCTATGCACTACCTGGCACGAGAAAATTACTTAGTAAATCTTGATTATAATCACAACACAATAGTTAATTAGCAGGGCTTTTCTTTGTCCTTACAAACTTCTTTAGACTCTTTGAAATTAATGAATTGAGGAATGAGAGTTTCTCTATGCTTGTATGCAAAGAGAGAGAGAGAGAGAGAGAGAGAGAGAGAGAGAGAGAGAGAGAGAGAGAGAGAGAGAGAGAGAAAGCAAGTTTTGGTTGTTTTACAAAGGATATCCCTTTGTGCTGACAGTATTCCATGGCATGAGCCCCACAATACCAAAGCCAAGGACCCAAGCTGGCCAAAGAAAACGCTGACCCTACTGGACGTGTGTGGCTCAAGGAGTTCTATAGTGAATGAAGAGTGAGTGTAAAGTTAATCTCTTATGTATGTTACACTGTGATAATACTGCCTAAGAATAACAGCAACCACAAAAGCCAGGAAGTTAAAAAGAATAAACAGAAAAAGAAAAATCTTAAGTCATCCTTTTGTTTTGACAGTTTTGGATGTCAATTTGATGGAAGTTTTGTTTGTTAAAGAAGCCTTTGTAAGTCTAATGAAACTCAGGTATTTTATAATAGGCCATATTTAAAGGGGAACAATATTGGATATCCTGAACAACAAAACTGCAAATTAAGAAAAATGAATCTGTATAACACAATTTAAAAAAAACTGGAGATTAAATGGGCACCTTCATTGGAAATCATTCATAGTCTCTTGGAAGTGATTTAAGATTTTTTTTTCCCTAAAGACTCGATCGAATTAGATTAAAGAAAGTTGGCAAGGATAAATTTAAAAAATAGTTTTCCAGTTAAGAGAGTTCTTTTACAGACATTTTTAGTGAGGACATAACAAAAGGAAACATTTAAGCATGTTGTAAAATATTCAGGTTAGATGAGAAATAATTTCCTGAGGGGATTTAGTCATTGGACTAAGTCACCAAAAATAAGTTCTAAAGTCTCTTTAGAAAAGCGTCTTTAAAAACATGACACATATCATCTCTCCTGGACAGTGTTGTATGCGATGATGAATAATCACAAAACATGATTTTAAGGAGAATATAAATTTTTCTAATAATGAATATGAATTTTATTTCTTCAAAAATACTTAAAATGGGGAAAACGGTTAATTAGATTCCAGTACAGTAACTGGGAAAATAGCAAAGTTTTAGAGGAACTTTCATCACTCCACACAAAATAAACATCTCTAGGCAGGTGTGTCATTCCTGCAGGCTCTACAAAATTGTTAACTTAGATTTTGGCTCTTTTTCTACCTGAACATAACAGCCCATGAACTCATATTTGGAATTCCAGGCAGTTACATAACATATTAAATCTTGCCAAGATCACTAATATTTCTTGTTGTCGGGTGTGGTTGGTTTGTGAAAAATAGTGATCATATATCATACCAGTAAAGGCCCCAGAAAATGAGATTAGATATTATAATTGTCATGGGACGATTTTGAGAAAAAAAATTTTACCAATGAGAATATTTTTTGCTAATGAATGAAGACAGGTTTAACTCCAATAGTGTAATGTTATACTCATCTCAAAGCAGCGATATGTCTTCAGAGGGATTTGTGTACCTGGAGCCTCGCCACTGTTTCCCAGTAAAATAGATCAGAGCAACTCACAAACTTGTTGCTCATTTCCCTGCACATCTCTGAAACAAATGACAAGAAAGCTATTGCTGGAAAAATAAGAGAAAACAAGGTGAAGAGAGAAGCCCTTTAAGGGAAGGCAAATAAAGAAATATCAGCTAGGAAGAGAAAAGAAAGGTCCTTGCAGTGTAAGAGAACAAACATTACAATGTCATATGGGTCAATTGAGGAAAGACTTACCAAAGGACTGGGGTGCAAACCTAAATGAAGAACTTAAAAAAAGCCAAGAAGGTGAGTACCAAGTAAGGCCATTTAATTTGACCATTAGGGTATTATTTGTGACCCTCATGATTACAGACTAAAATGGATAGGAGTTGAAAAGGAGAGATGGAACATGAGGAAGTAAATAAGTATTTTGCTTGGTGATTTGTAATTCATTGTGGATGGCAAAAGCATTCTTAAGAAAGAGTAGGACCAAAAGAATAAAGGGTGCTAATGCCAAATAGAAACAACACACTGCACAACAGGAGTGTACAAAGGGACTTGGAGCAAATCCTCTTCTTTCTACTCTCCTCAAGTTCCAGAGTGCAGTTGCATGCTCTTGTTCTTCCTCCTGAAGGTGCTTAAGATATGACTTTAAATGCAATTGTTATGTTATAGTGTGATCTTTGTATTATTTATTTTTTATTAGTTGATACACAAAACATACGAAACTTTATATCATGCAGCTTTTGCTAGGATATGCTGATGTAATAAACAGCCCCCAACCACAAAAGTTTATTTCGTGTCGTCTTTACATATGACGTCCCATGTGTACTCTTGATTTCCAGGGATCCAGAAGAATGAAAGCCGCCCCTCGCCCCCTGACATACTGCAATCAGCAGAAGAAAGGGAGCAAGAAGGAGCTCCACAGTGGTTCTTATCTTCTGAGCCACATGGCCCATGGACGAAACTAATTTGCTCACATTGAATTGACCAGAGTATGCCACCTGCCTAACAGATGGGCTGCAAAAATACATTTCCTTCACAGGGAAAACAGAGAACACTTGATAACAAAGCAATCTATCACAACTGTTGAAATTTTAGAAAGCATAACAATGCACAGAGAAAAAAAGTTAAAATTTCCCATATCTTTCTCATTATATTTACGAAAGGAATTGTGATGTCAAATTTGGGGGTTTTACTTTTTAATTAATACTTCATTATATATTTTCCTGCATGTCATTTAATATTCTTTAAAATGTGATATTTACAGGTCATATGTTATTCTGGATGGAGATAACTCCATATATATCTCTATGGAGATATATATATTTTAACCACTCCATTAATTTTTCTACTTTTCTGATTAATAATCTGCCATTCAAGTAGTTTAGGACACATTTTCTGAGCCATTTTCCAGTGCATGCTTTCAGTAATTTTAATAACTTGAAACAAATGTCACCACAACTTTTGAAATGTCTGCTTTATTCTCTCTTCCTGAAGAACTACTTCTGTATTTAGAAAACAAGGTTGTTTTTAGTTTCGGTTACATGGGAACACTTGCTTGGAAAATGAAAGCAATGCCCAGGAGTGCTGGTAGGATTTTGGTGTTTCACTTTCATGATTTGATTTATTGGGAAACTGTTTGGGTGACCAAATAATCCCCTGTTTCAGCTCTAAGAATTCCTTTTCACTCATAACAGGTGAGTATCATCTTAGGTATCATCCAACTCAAACTCTTCATTAAGGACATACATTGAGAGTTTTAATTCTAAGATCACCTGAGTTTCCTGGAACAACCTGAACTCTAAAGAAATAAATCAAATATTTTTGTTACGTACTTGACACCTGTTTGCTTGTCCATTGTCAGAGTCCTCCCTTTTCCTTTCCTAACAGAACTTTCCCACAGTCATCCACGTGCTTCAGTGGTGACTGACCTCACCCTCGGCTCCAAGAGCTGTACTGACTGTTCTAAGGATGTCATGGATCTCCTTGCCAAAGACTGAGTCAGGAGTAGGCAGTCGGCTCCATCCTGCCCATAAGACAAGGGGGATATCGGACTTCTAAGAAATCTTCCTTCCCTCTTAGGAGAGAATCACATGAACAGTCATTCTTCTTCTTCCTCTTCACAATTTCATGTCCAGAAAAGATACCTATTAAAGCAGCAAACAGTTTCCAGAACTTTTGGAGGAAGCTAAAAGTGAGGGCATTGGACACCAGAGGTGGAAAAAACAGTCTGCGATGACCTTCAGGAGCACTAAATCAACCATCCTGGAAATGTGCCTGACCTCTTAAAGTCTTGTTATGTAAAAATTAGGGTATTCCCTCTTGCTCAACCAGTTTAAGTGTGATTTCAGGATATTTGTGGGAGAAAAGATTCTAACTGATACAAGAGAAGGAATCCAAATCATCAGTGAGCTTCTCAAACATGATTCCACCTGACACTGACACAGACACCCAACACAACCAAATGTGTGTCTTCTGCCTCTGACCTTGACTCAGTTCCAGAAAAGTGTGTCGTACTCACATGTGCTGTGACTAATAAAATGATTGGTAGGTTTAATTTTATGTTTAAATCTTAAAAGGAAGGGGAATGGACAAGTTCATGTACTTTAAAATAAATAAACTCCAGCTCATATCATTGCAAAATTATGTCCCAAACATGCCCATAATTTGCATTTGCAATAGACCATAGCCTGAGCAAAAAGATGGTGATGAAAACTTCAGTGCATTTCCCACAGGGCAATTAAATATAGCCACACTTACAATCAGTCATAAGACCAGTGATATGAAATACAAATAATTCTCCATTATTTGTAAAGAAAAGACATATGACAAATTTGGATGGGTAAAAAGCATAGGTAATATAAAATCAGATTTCTTTGAGTGACTCTAAGGTCCATCCCTCCAAATATCTCATCTAGGTTTGTGATGATAAAACTTATTGACTTGCATTAAGTAACACAAGTTTGTTCTTCATTCTCTAAATCTCATGGAGGCAAAAAAGAAAATAACCAGATAAAGTTGAATGAATAAATGTCTATAATTTAGTCAACCAAGTCTGCAGAATGAAGACCTATCTAGCCCAAACTAGAAAATCAGAATATGCAATACAGAATATGATGCTATGTATTGTTTTTTATTGTCACTTAAACAAATTACCACAAAAAAGTACCTGAAGCAACACATTATCTTAGCATTTGGGGGCCAGATGTCCTAAAATTGGGGTGTCATCAGGGCCATGTTCTTTTTGAATCCCCTAGAGATGAATCTATTTCCATTTTTCTCAAAGCCTCCTACTTTCCTTGAATCATGACTCCCTTTATCAATCTTCAAATCCAGCAATGTTATCTCTCTCTGATTATGCTTTTATTGTCACATCTCTTTCTCTAACCCGCTTCTTCTGCCTCCTTTCCCATGTTTAATGACCCTATGATCATTATTGGCCTACCTAGATAGTGGAGGAAAATCTCCCTACCTGCTAATTTGTGATTTGAATTCTATGTGCAACCTTAATTCCCCTTTGTCATGTGTGCCCACACACACAGGCTCTGATGATTAGGACATAAATACCTTTATGGAGTAACATTATGCCAACTGCAAGTATATGAAAAATATTTAATTAAATAAAATGTGGAGGCACAGATGAATGAGCAAAATAAAACCATCACTAAAGGTCAGACAGGACTTTAAAATTAAGGAAGCATCAACAAAGATATGGTTCTTTATAGAAGTAAACCATATTAACAAACTTTAGCTAGAGTAAGAAAAAAGAAGAGTCAAATAAAATCAGAGCTAAAAGAGAAGACATTACAACAGATGCTGCAGAAATTCAAAGGTTCATTACAGATTTTTATAAACAACTATACATCAACAGATTTGGTAACCCAGGAGAAATGGACAACACTGGATGCTTATACCTTACCAAAATGGAATCATGAAGAAAAAACATGAACAGACAAATAATAAGGTTTAATCAGCAATAAAAATTCTTCCATCAAAGAAAAACCCAGAACAGGAAGGGGCATAATGTAGCTTTGGATATATATTTCACTGCTGAGATCTACCAAGCATTTAAAGAATAACAAGTATTAATTATTCTCAAATTATTCCAAGAAATTGGAGAGGAAGAGATTCTTCCAAACACTCCTCCAAAGCCAGAATTACCTTGATATGAGAACTAGACAAAAGTATAACAGAAGTAAAGGGAAACAATAGACCAATATTCTTCATGAACAAAACAGAGATGGTACAAAAGCCCTCCACAAAATACTGTCAAATAAATACAAAGGCACCTTAAAATATTATTTACCACAATAACAAGTGACAGGGATGCAAGGCTAGTTCTGCATATACAAATCAACAAATGTAACACAATGTATCAACAGAATGAAGGGCAAAAAACATATGATTACCTCAATAGAATAAAGGACATTTGATAAAATTTAACATCCCTTTGTGAAATGCTAAACAAATTAGGTATAGGTGGAAAGTAGCTTAACATAATAAGGGTCACATGTAATAAGCCAATAGTTTACACTATACTGAATGGGAAAAGGCTGAAAGCCTTCTCTCTAATCTGGAACCAGATAAAAATGCCCATTTTATCACATTTATTCAACATACTGCTGGAAGTCCTAGAAAGAGCAATCAGGCAAGATAAAGAAATAAAAGATATCCAAAACAAGTCAAATCATCACAGTTTGTTGATGTTGTAATCATATATATCAAAAACCTGAGACTCCATCCAAAATCTATTAGAACTAATAAATTCATTTAGTAAAGCTGCAAAATTTGAAATCAACAGATAGAACTCAATAGCACTGCTATATGACAAATTTATCTCTAAACTTAATGTAATTCCTAGTTTTTGTAGAATTTAGCAGGCTAATCCTTATATTTGTGTGAAGAGTGAATAACTAAGAAAATAGATACCTCTGAAACAGTAGGATAAGGTGTGAGTACCTGCCTTGTAGTTATTCAGATATACTGTAAAGTTGTTGTAACTTAGTGTGGTGTATGTAGTGCAGTAAAGGCAGATTCTCCAGTGGAACAATAGATAACCCAGAATCAGGCTTGTGTTTATTTGAGCATTTATTAGATGATGTAGGGAGTAAATTTAACAACTGTAGGAAGGAAGGATATTCAATAAACAGTGTTCAGACAATTGGTCATCACGTGGAACAAATAAAATTTCAATCTTACAACACACATGTAAAAATCATTTCCAGGTAGATTAAGGTTTTAATAGTGAAAACTAAACTTAAAACTCTAAGGAGAAAAATAGAAAAACATCATTTATGGGAAAAATCTAATCTAAGAGTAGTGAGGATTTTTCAATGAATATGAAAAAAAACTATTATTACAAAGATAAGGACTGATAATTCACACTACAGTAAAAATTAAGAATTTAAAAGACACTATAAATAAATTAGAAAAATAAACCTCATTTAGAAGAATGCATTTAAACAACACATTCCAAAAATACACAGTTAATGAGCAGAATATATGAAGGATTCCTACAAATCAAGAAAAGAAGAGTGGTGTCATAGGAAAAAATAAGAAGAAAATATCTACAGGCATTACATTGTCTCATGTGGGCTTTCAGGGAACACCACATATCCAAACCATAGCACTCATTCAATGTAAGAAGATTTGGAGGAGAAATGATTGGATTGTAGCCTTAGCCTTATCATTGGATTGATATACCATCAGTTGTGGGGTGTGGCTGAAGGAGGTGGGAATTAGGGTGTGGCTTTGGGTATATATTTGTATCTGGAGAGTGGAGTCTCTCTGCTTCTTAGTCTTGATGATATAAGCTGCTTCCCTCTGCCACACACTTAGTCATGATGTTTGGACTCATCTGGAGCCCAGGAAAATGAAGCCAGTCTTCTATGGTCTAAGACCTCTGAAACCATGAGCCCTCAAATAAACCTTTCCTCCTTAACAGTTGTTCTGGTCAGATCCTTTAATCATAGCAATAAAAAAGCTGAAAAACAACTAGGATATGAAAAAGTATCCAACTTCATCAATAATCAGGGTTATGCAAATTTGAATATAGTGAGATTCTGTTTTATTCTCCTAGATTAGCAAAAATAAAGACTTAATAATAAATATTAGTAAAGCTGTCTAGCCATAGATTTAGAAAAAGTAATTAACATTACAAACATGCACATACACAAATTATAAAGTATATATATATAAATGTCCTACGAAACTTACCTCTTAAAATAATATAAAAATATTAAAAAGATAACTGTTTTAAAAGTAATTTTTAGCTTTTAAGTGGAAAAGTTGAAGACCTGAGATTTAAAGTCTTAGATCACTGAATCAGAGAGTTAATTCTAAGTCTGTTCAATTAGTAAATTTTAGTAATGATTTGAACAGAGCTCAGGGATACTTATCCTACCACATCTCTCCTTCACCCCAAAATTGTTTAGATTACAGAGTCTAGTAGTTGGATTGTGCTCTGTATAGATGGACATGTATTAACAAATCCTTTTCTCATTCTTTCTTCTTGAATAACTCCTTCACCCCATTTCTGTTTAGGAAGCATATCCGTGAGCCTTTTGCAGGGTTTTTGCAGTTGTTGTTATTTTAGTTCGGGATAAATAGCAGAGATAGTTGTCTATTATCTGATACCCTGTATGTTTTACCTACTGTGAAAAACATTTGCTCTTTTTTCTGCTTTGTTGAAGTATAAATTATATATATATATATGGTGTATAACATGATGATTCACTCTCTATATACATTGTGAAATGATCACCATAATCAAGTTCATTAACACCTCCATCATCCCACATATTTATTGCATGTGAGTGTAAGAAAGCTTAAGATCTGCACTCTTGGCCAATTTCAAGTATACAATATCATTCAGTATTATTACCAAGCTGTAAATTAGATCCTCAGAATGTAATAATTTTATAGCTGAAATTATAAATTTCACTTGCCTAATGCTTCCTAATTTAGCTAGAATCTGAGTGGAGCAAGTGGTCATCTTAAGATTCTAAAAATATTGTCTCCTTGAAATCCTATCACCAATAATCATTCCTCAGAATTTTCAAGGATATTCTGCTCATAATCTTGAGCATAATCCAATATGTTACTGAAAATGATACAATTTAAGTTACCGACCAACATCTTTTCCTCACCACTTAATACCAGATCAGAGAGTTGAGCCCCTGAGCTCCAGAGAGGCCAAGAGAACAGGGGCCAAATTGATTGGACAGACAGGGATGCTACCAAAGTCTAATGTTACTACCTAAGAATTTGGGAAAGTTCTCAAAACTTTCATTCCAAGAAAAATTATTACATATCCTCTGGTTATAACTGTAAAATCAAAAGAGTATATTCTAAAACTACCTTAGAAAGTTATACATGTAGATTAGGGGGAAAAGATAAGATTTCTAGGGGGCAAATTATAAGAACAAAATATATAAGGGTTTCTGAAAAAAATCTAAGAATTTCACAGGAAGGGTTCAGGAATCTTATGGGGGGGAAATATTGGAATCAGAAAATTTCAGAGTAGTACCCTATTGAAAACTTCTCCAAATCAATTAATTGCTTTGAATTGCTTATAAACTTGAGGAGAGAAATTGTACACTATCTCATCTAAAGACCCACTCCACTATGAAGATAACAATAAAAATTTTAAAGGGAACATTTATTCAAAATATTATTCTTTGGTAGTATAAAGCAATTATGATGACAGAAGACCTAAGTTATAAACTTAAAGGTTAAGTGCATTGATGTTTTAAAAACTGCATCTGTATTTATTATTTGAATTTCCTAAATGAATTCCTAAATATATTCTACTATATTAAATAATTATGGTTAGACTATGGTTTTTCTTTTTCATTTTCAATTATAGGAGAGTCAAATCTTAATTTTAAATAACTGTTCAGCTGATTTTCTTTCCTCTTTTTTCTTATTATTTCTTTTTTAACTTTCTAGTTATAGTATTGGTTTCAATTTGGTGGACAAAGGAAAGCTGAAAAAATTATAACCAAAAAATAATATATATATTGGACATTGACAGGAAATGGTCAGCTTGGAGATACAATGAAAGGAAACCCAGCAGTGAAGGTTTCACTGATAACATGTGATTTGAAGTCAGTGAACAGACCAAACGGTCATTCACTTGCTTCGGCCAAAGTGTATAATAAACCAAAGGCTCCATTAATATCTGTCACAAAAGCACATGGAAGATGGTGACAGTGGAGGCAAAGCAGCACATTTTAATACAGATAGGTGAGTTGCAATAGCTGGCATCACTATAAGCTGTTATTTCACACCCTCTATTAATCTAATATGCATTGATATCCATTTATGAATTTTATCCTAAAAATTAATATATTGTCCAATAGAAGATGGCTGATCTTTTAAAGTAAACCCCTTTAACCATAAAGTATTGAAAAACCACAGCACAACCTTATTCTTTCTCATCTTTTATGAATTGTCTCCTCCTATCACTCCACCTTTATCTTGAGAGAAAAAGTTGTTCTTAGTAGACAGAATTACCAAATAATGATATTTTATTTTACCATTTTGGGTAGAAAGAACTCTTTCCATGATATGATACCTCAATTATGTTTTCTTGAATTGACTATGCCCTATGATCAAACACTTAATTTTCATAATATCAAAATTTATACTGAAGGAACATAGTTCAGTGGTAAAGCACTTGCTTACCATGCATGCATGAGACCATGGAATCAATCCCCACTACTACAAGGAAAAGAAAAAAAAGAATAAACAAGAACTAAACTGAACTATTTAGAAAGTCCTCGGAATTTGCTTAGTAGTCAGTGCTCTTTTTCATGCACTATGCACAGTTTGGGCTCCCTCAAGAAGACATCCCATTTTATTTCCATTGTTGTTTTTTTTAATTACCTTCTTTTCATGAGATTGTCAGGTGATATAAGTTTAAATTAATATGCTTCCAATGGGTTACCCTTCTCAACATTTGTAGTTTGTTTCTTTAATTTTAGAAAATGAATATGTCAATCTGTTCAATTGTAGAGAAAGTGGATGCTGTGGAAATATGAGGACTTGCATTAAGTATCTGTTAGGTCTCTCTAACAGTTTTTTGTTTTTTGAACATTTTCTTTGCAGATTTCCCCATTTTCAATTCATTTAAATACTTAAGTGTGAAATAGAGTTGATTTTAATTAGATAAAGTTTTTCCATGTTGTGAATTATAGCAAGAAAAGATATCTTAATAGAAATATGAGTCACATATATAATTATAAATTTTCTAAAAAACTGAAAAAGAAAAAAGAAACAGGTGTAATTAATTTTAATAGTGGGGTTTCGTTAATCCAATCTATCCAAAATATTATATCATTTGACATATAAAATAGGGAGGGTTTTTTTCATGATTTTAGGAAGACTTTGAGACATCTTATTCATACAGTATACCTCAATTTGACATAGACTCCTTTCAACTGCCCAATAGTCACACAGATGACTAGTGACTACTGTATTGAACTGTACAAGGAGAGGACTTTTAAAAGTTTTTCAACTTGAGACCTCTATGGATCTAATCAACAGACTTTTAAAAAGTTATGAAGGATTTTATGGAAAGTCACTTTATTTAAACAGGCTTTGTTGACCTATGTTTTGCTCACTTGGGATACCAGATGGTTCATTATTCTGGTAAATCATGATTTCCCAAATTAATATTTTTATATAGACATATAATAAAACCTGAAGTTGTTCTTCAAGTAAGCAGTTTGTGAGAATGTCAAAAATATTCATGCAGAATGAATAATGTTATGTTTTGTGAATGTTCAACATGATTGACATATTTATACTCAATTCATTTTCTTAACAAATCTTTATCATTCATTTCCCATGTGACAGGCTACGTGTAGAGAGATAAAGAGGTGCAAAATCAGTCATTTCTGCCCTCAGGCCATATGCATTTTAGTGAGCAAGAGAGACTGAATGAAAAAATCCTGTGAATAAATGTGAAATCAAATGGTGAGAAGAGTTTCAAAGGAGTAAACTGTCTCTGGACATAAAATAAGGAGATCTGACCTAGTAAGCAAGGTCAGAAAGAGCTTCTTTGAGGAAGTAGTGCTACGGCTGAGGTCTAAGGGATGAATAAATCTAACCAGGCAGAGAGGAACGGGGAAAGATATACTGTCCAGATTGGTATAGATCTTTTGTTTTATTTCTAAAAACTGGAGAGGCTGGGGTCATGCATTTTTTTCTGAGAGTCTCTCATGAATGCTGCTCTGTCTTTTCCTGCAATTAAAGTGTCATACTGCTCTTGCCTCTGTTTAGGCAGGTAGTACACCTCAGGACTCTTTTGAATGTGCACCTTTTCTTTTCTTTATAATACAATATATGAAGTACATATAAATGGACATTTCTATATAGTTAATTCACCAACTGGTTAAAAGCACTTTTGCAGTATATTAAAATATTTTAAGATAAATAGCTCTAACGAATTCATTAAAAAAGCAATTCTGTAAATAAAATCAAGGGACAAAAACAGATAAATGACAGAAGAGACACAGTGACAAAAGCAAATGAAGCTGTTACTAAAAAATAAATAAATAAATAAGGTTTGTTTAGCTTGTTTGATTGACAAAGCTGTTAAAGACACATGGTTTGCCTCCACAGAAGCGGCCTTCTGAAATACCTACTAGAGGAAGCGATATCTGGAAGGCAATTAGTCAATATGCACTAAAATACAGACTAAGCACCCTCAACCCAGCAATTCAACTTTGAAATTTATCCTGAGGAACTCATCAGACAAGGGACTAAAACAAATGGATACGTTTGGGGTTATAACAGTTATTAAATGGAATCCATCTAAATGTTCTACAAAGAGAATGATTTTAAAAATTGATATGTTAATGCAAATAAATGTACAGGTATATATATATATATATATATATATATATATATATATATATATATATATATATACCTGGGAGATATATATCTCCCAGGTATCCCTTGATATACATGTATATTTATTCATAGAGAAAAATATTCACAGTATTCTGATAAATGAGACACAAAACAGTGGGAAGCCATACCACAATATGATCCCACTCTTTGTAAACACAAAGTGTATGCCTATTGTTGCACTGAAAAAAAAATCTAAAAAACACAGCAAGAGTTTTAACATGCAATGGTACCATTATCAGATATATAATTTATGTTTTTATTTATCTAGATATTCTGTTCTTATAGAAATTTTCTCCTATACTTAATGACATTCTTTTTATAATAGTATTTTTCTCATTAAGAAAAATTGAAAAAAAAGTTGTAAAATAGAAAAAGAAAAAATTATTCATTTTATTGAAGCATTTCCTTTCAATAGTCTTGAAGTATAACTGAGTTTCTTAAAACATAGTTTTGATCATATTTAATTGGGCTTCTAAGGCTAGTACTAAACCTTGCCTGAGGGGAAAGCTTTTATGGAGGATTTTCTAGTATTCAATTACAGGGTATTTCCATAATAGAAGAATAACAGTTTATAATTAGATTGACTAAATTTAAGCTTCATCCATACCCCTGTGAAAGGGGACACCACCTCTCCTCTTTCTTGAAGGGTTCTATTCAGTCAGATGTAGTTTTTTGAAGTTGATGACTTTCCTTAGGAATTTTGGCTAAACTGGGTGAAATGTCTATAAATAATCACACAAGACAGTGCTGCAAATACCCAGAAGGCTTAAAGAATAGTTAGCTTTAAGACGAAGGTTATTAGTACTTTTATTAAAGAATCACTGTAATAGTAACAGTAGTTAAGAAGATGATAGATTCTGGAGCCCAACTCCCTGGGTTCAAATTTTAGTTCTACTTTCTAGCAATGCAACCTAAGGTTGGTTACAGAACTTTTTGTACCTTAATTTCCTCTTCAGTCAAACTGGAAAAATAAAAGTATGTATCTACCTCATAAATTGTTGAAAGAATTAAATGAGTGAATATAGGTAAAACAAATGGTGCTTGGCACAAAACACAAATACCCGGTAGATGCTAGTTTATATCACTATTCAGTGAGTATATTTATTTGGAAGTGACGTCAAAGGCACAATGGTTGAAGGCTGTGGAATTTGGGGATTTCAATAGTACAGTTTGCTGAACACATCTGTGCCCTTCATGGTAGAAAGCATTCTGCATATATTATCTTACTAATCCTTACAGTAATGCTTCAAAGTGAGTATTGTTTTTATTTATAAGATTACAAAACTGGGCTTCCTTCAGGTGAGTAACTTCCAAATGTTGCATGATGTTGAAAGTAAAATAGGAATGACTGAGAGGAGAGGTTTCCTTCTCTAATTTGTTAAGAGGGTTTTCTGGATTAGGAAAACCCAAAAGGCAGGGAATGAGATGTCATTTTTCTTTTTCATAATTTCCCCCCTTCTTTCTGCTCCAGAGATTTCTCTTCATTTATTTGAAATAATTTATGGGGTTCCTTCCAAGGTCCAGGCAATGGCCAGTCAACTGGAGCTACTGCATCCTCAGAGTCTATGTCCTAGACAGAGAGACAGAACAGTTGAGAGTTGGCAGCTGGGAAACCAGATTCTCTGTCCTCCAAATCACTGACTGTACTTGGCTTTGCTATGGTGTGGCAGGGACTCAGCAAATAATAGGATCCAACACACTACAAACAGAGACAGCCTGGTGATGGTGGTGGCAATAAGCAGGAGGCCTCACCAGCCAGCAATGTCATGTGTGGGCAAAGCCCCATTAGCCTATGAGGAATTGGGTACATCATAAGTTACCTCTCCCCAATCAGTCCAGGTACCTGTTCTCTGAAGCATTCGCCCAGGTGCAGCTTGCTCTCCACAGCCCATCACAAGCTCCTGCTTAGTCCTGTAGCGCCATGGGGGTTGCACTATTGATTTTCCAATGGACTCAATTTTCTGGAAGCTGTAGGATCTGATGAGGCAGAAGGTGAGCACAGCCTGATAGGATCTCCCCCATGTAGGAGTGCAAGTAGGGGCTGGATGTTTCTTTGTCTGCTGGTTCCCAGTTACACTCTGTCAAGATGGGGCCACAGAGGGAGAATGGAACACTAGGGGAAAAGAAAGGGACTTGCTCCTTCTGGTCATGACCTCTGCTTCCACACCTGAACATCACTCCAGAGATGTTTGCTCACCCAGCAAGCTACGGTGCCCTCCCACAGCAGCAGGGAGACCCAGCTTGTGGTGAGCCGTTCCTGCGGACTGTGGTCGCCATTACATGATGGCGCTGGCTCCGCTGTGGTCTGTGAAGGACAACTCCATATCAGAGAGAGTTGGCGTATTGTCAACTCCTTATCAGAGAAAGTTGGCGTGTTGTTTTCTAGCACCCTGTGAGAAGGGTCCACGTGGCAGCTTCGCATTGGGGTTCGCGGTGCTTTATTAAGGCTGGGAGGGGCATCCAATTATTATTCCAGAGATTAGAAAAATTATTAGAAGAATGTCAAGGGCCTGAATAAACTGCTGAAAGAAGATTCCTGAGTCGCGTCTTCCTTGCGGGCAAGGGGGTCGTGACACCAGCTGGCAGTTATTCCAGCATTTATAGAATTAGCTTCATCAGGCTTCACCTCAGAAACACCTGCCTCTGGGCTTCAGGTTCACAGGGCTCCTCGCCCAGGTGGTAAGTTTGCAGACCAGCCTTTTTCCATGTTTCCTGAGCCCCAAGAGTGATAGCTGCTTCCGTCAGTTGGTACCTCTGGGTACCTGAGAGTTCTTTTCTTATCTTTTCTTATCGGATCAGTTACTGAGTTAGCTGTGCTGGATTTCAGTAAGTGAATATCCAGTTACTTGGGTTGTAATCTGGCATGCAATCTCCAGTCTTGTCCCTGAGTGATGGGCCATCGAGGAGTGTGCCAGGTCCATGTCCTCTGACAACTGGGATGCCTTTGAGACAGAGGTAGAAGTAATGGGGTGGGATGTGTGGGGGAAAAATGGTTTGTAATAATTCACTTGAAAACAATTTAGCATAAATGTCTGATAGTGTATTAAAAAAAAGAACAATAAGATGATGTAAGCTTTTTTGAAGTTTTAGAATTTACCTTAAAATCTTTTGGTAAAACCTGCAAAAGCAATCACCAAACACTTGTGAAATAAGGAAAAGAGAAACTACCTGCTTTGCCAGATAGGATATGTAAGCAGTCAGTAAATGTGAAGAAACATAGAAGTATTGGCTCCAATCCAAACAGATGGATCACATGAAGCCAAAGTTAAATCATGAGAGCTAAAAAGTAGTAGTGAAAGTAATTCTGAGATTCAAAGTATATTCCTTTATGTTTCAGCAGCACATTATTTCAAGAAAATTCCTTTACAACATATTTTTGATAATCCTACAATTAGATGTAGAGAATTGTTTTTCATCAGAGGAGTATTTTTATAAAGATTAGATAATTAATACTAGTCCATTTTAAGTAAAGTCTGTGGAAATACAGCATATTTGGTCTCATAGGACTTCATGCTGTGCTATGAGAATAGCAGGGAAGTTTTATAAAAAGTAACCTCACTTTCAGATAGATAGATATATATGGTTTGGATTCACTAAAGTCAACCTGTATTGCAGCTGTTTGTGCATATTTTTGTGTGACTCTGCATTTTCCTTGGAGATTAAGATGGGCTCAAAAAGAAATCACCCTTTCCAAAATAGGCAATTTGCTTTTCAATATGTTGCATAACAGATGCTCCAAAGGAAGTGAGGGAGAGAAGCATGAGCCGGAGGAAAAGACAATCCTGCAAAGTCATAGAACCCCAGATCTTCAGGGGAGAAGCTGAAGGTAGGAAATGATATGCATGCATTTACATTCATATTATTTGAAGAAGGACAGCAATTTATAGGTTGTAAAAAAAAAAGCCAGAATTGTCTAGAGAATTACCAAAACCCTTCCCTTCGATTTAGCTTGAACCATTACACACACACACACACACACACACACACACACACACACACACACACATTTACTCTCTATGGCTATGCATCCAGTTTCAATGTTTAGAATGCCAAATTTTACATAATTGATAAATCTGGGTGTTCATTTTTGCACTGAATCTGAAGGTTTTCATTACATTTTTTAGATTCCACTGATATGTTATTAGAGTTGCTTTATATACTTCTCTCTGTATCTGATTTTTAAATTAATTCTATGAAGCAATTTAAGTACCTATTTTGTGCAAGCCTTCTGTTGGAAAAAAAGTGAATGAAACCTGACTTCCAGGCCAAGTTCAGCAAGAGAAGGCCCTCTCACCTACCCACCAGCATGGCACAAGCAAATCTCCAAGGATTTGCTTGCTCAGAATAAAGAGAAACACCTAAGCATGAGGAATTGTTGCCTGAATTCCTATTGTATCTTGTCCTCCCCTCAGACTATATCAATCTGTTCATTCCTAAAAGTATGCTGCTTTTACAGAGTAGAGAAACAGGGTTTGTTTGGGGAAAAAATACAGGGAACATAATTCTTTATTGTGGAACCAAGACAAGAATTGATAGAAATTTTATTAAAAATTATTCCCTTTAGACCTCTAGACTACTGTGCCAAATATAAAATAAATGTTCAAATTTTGTAACTTACATCTCTTATGTTTTCTAAATGATTACTTAAGTGAGATTTTATTATGCTTTATTCCTAAGGAATTTCACAAAGAAACACATATTCAATTTATAATAAATTACTCTGAAATAAAAACCTAGAATTTAACACAGGTGCCAGTTCACAGGCTGCATTTCAAAGCTGTAACTTTTATGTTAAATAATATATGTATTTTCCCTTCCTGTGTCGACTTAAGAAAGGCCAAATTAAGAATGATCCTCTTGTTTTTTATGGTGTGAAGGATCAAAGTAGGTAATAAGAGAATTTGCAGAAATGTACAAATATGATAATGAAAAATCACAAGTGCAAAACTGTTAATAAAGATGCTACCTTTTGGAAACTTTACTATTAAATGATTAAAGGAACTCCAAATAAGTAAATTTTAACTATGTAAGTCAGTTTTAAATACAAAGCCATGATTGAAAGGAAGAAGTAGAAATGTAACTATAAATAAGACGGGACTCTTGTTCTCTAGCTACTTACGGTACAGTCTTATTAGATTACTTAAATCAGTATAGCAGCAGCGTTGAATGTGGATCATCAGCGGAAGAATGGATAAAGAGACAGCAGCAAGTAGACTCCTGGTTGTTTCCAGGTGAGAGTTGACTAGGACTGTTGTTATGTTAGTGGATATTTATTAATAAAAATATTTATTCAATGTCAGTTACAGGTTAGGCACTGTTCTTTTCACTGAGGATTCAGCTGTGGGCAAAACAAAGAAAGTTCTCCCCCCCCATGAAGCTCACATGTTACTGGAAAAGACATACAATAAGATAAATATGTAAGATATAGGGTATATCATAGAGTGATAGTGCATAAAGGAAAAGAAAGCAGGGAAGGAGTTGATATTGTAGTTGGAAAGTCCAGAGAAGGTCTCACTGTGAGAGCAATACCTGTGTGGAAGAGAATGAGGGAGTTAGTCATGAAGACCTCAGGGAAGTGCATTCCAGGCACAGTGAACATGACCAGTGTGTTCAGGAAAGAACTAGGAGTCCATAGGGCTGGAACCATAGGAGTAGGAAATTAACTGGAGAAGTATCAAGGAGCTATATTATGTAGAAGCTGGGATCACTGTAGGAATTTAGCTTTTATCTGTGACATGAGAAGCCTGTGTTAGCTATTCATCTATGATCTCTTGATTCTGAAGACATCCTACAGTATTCTCAATGCTGCCGGGGCTGGGACTCTGTAAACTACAATTCCCTGTTAGTCAAAAGACTTCCTGTTAACTTTTATCAATAAAGGCAGTAGAAGGAGATTGGAAGGCAATAGGAAGAGATGAGGGGTTTACCGGTCACTTTGGCTGTTCATTTGATGAGTAGCAGCTAATAGCTTCAACCTTGACCTTCTTCAAGGACTTCCAGGCATTGCCAATCCCCCAGTATGTCTTCAAAGATGTGGCAGCAGCCATTAAGGACCTTCTTCTCAGAGGGAAGAATTGGTCTTGGTGTCAATTCTATTGTGTTCTCCCTTTAACCTTCTAGGTCCTGGGAATTTCATTTCACCTATTTCAGCCCTGAGCACCTAGAAATGGACCCTCTCTCCTGTTTTTTTTTTTAAATATCTGGTTGCTGCAATTTCTCTTTTTGTCCTTTCAACCTTCAAACAACCATGTTACCAATTCTGTTTGAATACCTTCTGTTCAAATTTCTCAGCATGCTTTCTGTTTTCCTACTGGTCAGTGAAGCCCTGGGAATGATGCCAGGAAACCCTCAAAGATGGGATTATGGAATTTTTAGATATGTCCTTGATCTTGAACTTAATGCTTAATTTCGTGTTGTAGTAAATGGGATACTGTATTGGCAAAAAAAAAAAATGCAGTATAGCCAGTCATCTCAGTATCCTTGGAAATTGGTTCTAAGACCTCCTGTGGATACCAAAATTTGAAGATGTCCAATCCCTTGCATAAAATCACCCAAAATTTGCATATAACTATGCATATCCCACTGTAACCTTGAAATCCTCTCTAGATTACTTACAATAGCTAATATGCTATAAATGTTATATATAAATATTTACTTCATTCAGTATATAAATATTTACTTCATTTTATTGCTTAGGGAATAATGACAGGAAAAGTGTTTGTGCATCATCAATAAAGACACAGGTTTGTTTTTTTCCAAATATTTTCTGCCTGTATTTGGTTGAATCTGCAGAGAAGGAGGACCAACTGTATTTATTTAAATTATCACCTCTGATTCCTTGGAATAAAGTGCTTACTGAGACAAGAATCCTAAGGGGCAAAGTGCTGCAGCCGTGAGGACTAGAAGGTAGAATGACTACTTCTGACTGAAATGGAGAGTATACAAAAGCAGGATGACTCAGCTTAACAATCTCAAGGTTTCTCTTATGATTCTACAAGAATTTTTTTAAAAAAAAATTTGTATCAGTTTATTCACTTTAGTTCATATGTAGCAGGGCAGAAATGGCTAAAAATTAAACTCAACATTTAAGTATTTGGGTCAGTTCTAAAAATTACAATGGAAGGCATATTCACAGACTGTAAATACTTTCACAGTGTCTAAGTGAAAATCAGAACATTGACTGGGAAGGAGCGGGAACATCTGGGTTGATACAAATCAAGATGAAAATCTACCTGAGCCTTTCAAAGGAGATTCTTATTGTCCTCAAGACTTATTACCAAAATTGTGTCCAGAGCTATATAGCTAGAAAATTTTTAAGTGTATTCCAATAGGGACAAGTGAAAAGTCCAGTCCAGGAAGAAACAGGCTATATCCCTCTCACCCCCCCAAAAAATTACAATTTCTTTCTTTCTTCCCTCCTTCCTTTCTTTCTACCTTTCTTTCTTTCTTTCTTTCTTTCTTTCTTTCTTTCTTTCTTTCTTTCTTTCTTTCTTTTCATTCTTTCTTTCTTTCAGGGGAGGGGAATACCAGGCATTGAACCCAAGGGTGCTTAACCACCGAGCAACATCCCCAACCAGTTTTAAATATTTTTTACTTAGGGTCGCTCTAAGTTGCTTAGGGCTTCACTGAGTTTCTGGGGCTAACTTTGTACTCATGATCCTCCTGCCTCAGTTACCTGAATCAAAGGAATACAGGCATGTACCACCATTCCAGGCTTATTTTTCTGAATATAATGGCAAAATCCTAGAAATATAGGTGATTATGGCACATGTAATATAACATATAATAAGGATATTAGGTCAAGGAGGGTGAAATGTGACATTGGATCAGGCCAAGTTTATCAACATATATTTCTTCCAGATTTTACATAGTAAATTGAGCAGATGAAAGCTGTTCTAACAATATATTTCTTTTATTGGATTCAGCCGTGGTCCTCTTTCAGTAAAGTTGGATGAAAATTTTTCTGGTCTAGGGTAAAGAAAAGGATTACAGTTACAAGAATGTTAAAGTAGACTATCCTTGTGAAATTAGCCTATCTCTTACCTCATTGCATCTCTTTAGAGACCACAGAAAACATTACTTCACTCCTGCATGCACAACATCTTCAGAGAGCTCTAGGGCAGCTAAGCTAATGATGGCAAAGGGAGACGCTGTCATTGAAAAGGGATTCCTAGCTGGGCCACACAATTGTAATTCCAGTGGCTCTCAAGGCTGAGACAGGAGGATCAAAAGTTCAAATCCAGCCTCAGCAAAAGCAAGGTGCTAAGCAACTCAGTGAGACCTTGTCTCTAAATAAAATACAAAAGAGCCTGGGGGTGTGGCTCAGTGGTTGAGTGCCCCTGAATTCAATCCCTGGTACCCAAAAAAAGAAATAGAAAAGAAAAGGGATTTCTGATTTCAGTGGGTATCATGGGATCACAGAGTAGCAGAAGTCATTCACAACACTAACTTAAAAAAATAAGATCTATTAGTTATTATAAATGCAATAAGGAAGGATTGGTAATCAGAATTGACTTGCAGGAATTTTTGATTCTGGTTGCTTTATTTCTTAGGAATGAAATAGAACAGGAGTGATATGCACGGGCAGACTTCTAAAGTAAAAACTCTGGTCTAGTGGGAAGAAATTTGAAATATTAGGTTTCTCACCTACCTCCCGGACCTCAGCCAATTCACAGACCTGGAATTCTTTGATCAAGAAGGAGACTGGATTCTTTTGAGAAAGGACCTTCCAACACTGCTACAATTATAGCCCATAAAAGTTTTCTAAGCCTTCCTGAAACATGCTTGCACACATTTAATAGAAGACTGTGCACTGGACAAAATGGATACTAATCCTAAGAACACAAACATTTTGGACCACTGGTTAAACTGGGGAAAAATCTATATCACCAAGGTAATTAAGGGAGAAAGTGTATAGTGGGAAAAAGAAAGCTCTGTTACATTTGTTTTCTTCCTTGCTTATGTGTACAGGTAACATATTGTAAAGTAGCAGTCCATATAGCATCTCCCTTCAAGACAGGAAATCTGTTTTTCTACACCTTAGCCAGTTGAATATGATATGTTTGTGAATTCCATGCCTGATTCTCAACAGACTTTGTTTCCTTCTGCCCTCTCTCTGGAGCTCTGCAACTGCCTTGGAGAAGAGCCTGTTGATTACCATCTGGAGAATGAGAAGCCACATGGAACAGGGACAGGTCATCCACCCTAGGTCCAGATGCACAAAAATATCCAAAGACAGGCACAGCCATCCCAGCAGCTGAACTGTCTGTACACATGAATCGATCTAAGACCAAAGAAGTCACTAATTTTTTCATCCTTGATTTTAGCCCCATTCTTCATGTAAGGATTGTTGGTGTGAATGTGACTAACCAGTAAGAGGAGTTCCCATCATTCAGAGATAGGGCATGGTAAATACTAGGAAATGGAGTCTCCTCTTAATGGAAAAATTATGCATGACTTCACTTGTGTAAAAGTGAGTTAGACTTTTCTGGGTGGAAGCATGACATCTTAACTTTTGTATGGGAATCAAAATATGTGTAGAGGAGTGTTTATGAGTGCAGAGTAGCCAAAAGATTTTTCAAATTACATTTCTCAGTTACCCTTGCCAACTGGCTTTCCTTTAGGTTCTACCTCCCGATACATGGAAAGAAGGGCAGTGGAGACTTCCTTCCTGTTTTTCCAGTCTTTCCCAGTATTGCCCCAGAAACAGCAACTGGATCAGCCTCCATTGTTTGATGACACTTCCAGCATAGTGTGGTGGCACACTCTCTGAGGAAGCAACACATTCTGGCAGTGGCTTCTCCCTTAGCAGAGAACCAGCCCTGCTGAGTCCCTCTTCTCAACTCCTAGTTCTGCTAACCCTTTGACTTCCCTTGGCCCAGCTGTAGCAGCTGCTACTCCCAGCATTTAATCTCTGTTATTTTCTGCTCTTCCAGGCATCCGACATCCAAATTAGTTCCCTAAGTTTTAAATATCTAGGGTTACTTCTATTTTTCTGACTGGACCCGAACTAATGCAAAGCCAAACTGGAGGGTTTTGAGATCTGAAATAATTTTTCTTGCAGTTTGAGAATATCACCCTGTCTGCTGGGCTGTGTTGAAAGAAACAGAAAAGAGACACCAGTTAGGGGACTGTTTTGGTAAAAGGACATAAAATAGAGCTTTGTCCTGGATTGAAGAAGTAGTTAAATTCTGTATATATTTTAAAAATATTGATGATATCTATAGAGAGACCAGGTGTGAACTTTGAGCAAAGAGGAAAAGCCAAAAGTTATTATCTATGATAGTAAGATAGGATCGGAAAAGATAGGATATGAACAGGATAGGAGAGTTTATTTTTATTGCTGGGCAATAATTAAGGTTAGTGATCATGAACTTAAAAGTAAAACCAATTAACATAACTGTGTGTATATCTACAGACATGGTTCCATGATGGTTTTATTTATTAACATATTCCAAGCTGCTATAACAGACAAATCCTGAAATTGTACTGACCTGATCCAATAGAAATACATTTCAGTAACATAAAATTTAATACATGGTAAGGGTGTAATCCCAGGTCATACAATCCCATCTCTCAGTGATACTGGCTGGTGGAAGCTCAACCCTTGTTATCCAAGGTCATATTGGTCATTGATATCCAGTTGGAAATTTGTGGAAAAGAAAAAAAAATGATTTTAAAGAAATTTTATATATGTCTGCCTGAAAGTGGCATGCATCATTTCTTCTCATATGTCATCCACTAAAATTCAATGTCATGGCAGCACCTTAAGCCAACCGATGCTAGTAAATATTGTTTAGCTTTATAACTAGGAAGAAAGGGAAATAGTTTAATGAACTATTAGGCAATCCCCATGTAAAGGGAAGACATCTCTGTCCATGCAAGCAGAGAATGAGGCAAACAATTTAATCAGGGTTTTCATTTTTTTCCAACAGTACCAAGAAAGTAAAATGCAAAGTGGTCCCAAACATGTGCAAGGAATTATTATAATGATTGACCTTGAATTTAAACTGTATAAAGAATATATGGAAAGAGAAAGCGTGTTAGGACTGATGCACTGAGGTGCCTGGAGTGGTGAAAGGATTGTTTAAGCTGTCATCCTAGTGTGCATTGGCTGGCAAGGGAGGAGGTGTTGGTTGGAGAATGTGAGGTTTGAAATTGAAAACCTGGAAGCATTGCAGTGTTGGCCTTTACAAAGATGAGAGCATGACCCTAAAAGTTAGTTTCCAAGACATTGTACAAGATCAACTGGGAGAGAGTCTGTGAAGGAATTTAGATCCAGGACATTGACAGGTGACCTGTGCAGATATTGAAAGGTTGAAGAGCACGATGGAGATCCAGGTGCCAAAATCTTTGAGAAGAAATGTGAAAAATAAGAGCAGTGGATGACTTGGAAAGCATTTTAGCAAATAGAAAGACATGATTCAGTGGTTGGTTATTGGCAGTGAAGATAAAGGAAACATCAAGAGTTAAGTCCAAGTTTCTCACTTAATTAAATGGTAGATAGCCAGATAGCCTCTTGGTTTACAAGAGAGAAGCACTCCTTAATAGTAACCATCTTTTTGTCTCTCATCTACAGAAAAGAAAACAGAGAGATTATAATTGATTGACTCAAATTCCAGCTAGTGCAGATTCACCAATCCTTTCCTCACCATCTGACACAGCTCATAGTTTTAACAATTACCTTATTCTAACTTCTAACCTAAAGTTGTAAGCACTACTCAGAGTAAAATAGGCCAAGGAACAAGAAATTGGTTTTTGAAATTAGTGGCATGGAATAATCATTGATGGCAGTAAGAGCTGTTTTGGCAGAGCACATATGCACACAGGACATAAGGCTGATAGAATATGTAAGGAGAGAGTGGGGACATAAGAAGATATACACACTTTGGATACTCAGGATATCTGTCAACAGAAACAGAGAAAGAGAGAAAAGAGGGTAGAGGTAAAATTGGGGTCAAGAAAAGTTTTGTTTTTGTTAATTTTGTTTTGTCTTAAAGATGTAAAGAACTATTTAAATGCTTATAGGAAGGAAGTGCTGGAGAAAGAGGAATAGATTACCTGAAACACAAGAGATGATTGACATTGTGTGCTTCCTGGGAGAGTGAAAGGGATTGAATGAGGGGTATGAGGGGAAGGACTGGACATAAACATGGTAGGGGACAGTGTTCTTCCTTTGAAAAGGAGGGAAGGAAGTTAAGATAGATGAGG
>NW_027522798.1:0-77086 GCF_052094955.1 Ictidomys tridecemlineatus | reverse complement strand
CAGAGAGCAGATTTTAGAGACTGGGGTGCCAGAAGTACTGTTATCAGAGAGCAGAGGTTGGAGACTGAGGTGCAGAAGGACTGTTACAGAGAGCAGAGTTTGGAGATTTGGGTGTAGAAGGACTGTTACAGAGAGCAGAGTTTGGAGATTTGGGTGTAGAAGGACTGTTACAGAGAGCATAGGTTGGAGACTGGGTTCAGATGGATCTTACAGAGAGCAGAGATTGGAGACTGGGGTTCAAAACGACTGTTGCAGACAGCAGATGTTGGAGACTGGGGTGGAGAAGAATCATTTGAGAGAGAAGAGGTTGGAGACTGGGTGCAGAAAGCCTGTTACAGAGAGCACAGTTTTGAGACTGGGTTGCAGAAGTCCTGTTACAGAGAGCAGAGGTTGGAGACTGTTGTGCAGAAGTACAGGTACAAAGTGCAGAGTTTAAAGACTGGGTTGCAGAAGGATCTTGCAGAGAGCAGAGTTGGGAGACTGAGGTGCAGAAGGACTGTTACAGAGAGCCGAGGTAGGAGACTGGGGTGGCAGAAGGGTCGTGGCAGAGAGAGAGAGTTTTAAGACTGAGGTGGCAGAATGACTGTTGTAGAGAGCAGATGTTGGAGACTCGCATGCAGAAGGACTGTTAAAGAGAGCAGAGGTTGGATACAGGGGTGCAGAAGCATCGTACAGAGAGCAGAATTTAGAGACTGAGGTGCAAATGGACTGTTGCAGAGATCAGAGATTGGAGACTGGGGTGCAGAAGGATCATTGCAGAGACCACATTATGGAGACTGGGGTGCAGAAGGACTGCTACAGAGAGCAGAGTTGGGAGACTGGCGTCCAGAAGGCCTGTTAGAGAAAAGAGAGTTTGAAGACTGGGGTGCAGAAGAACTGTATATAGAGCAGAGTTTGGAGACTGGGGTGCAGAAGGCCTGCTAAAGAGAGTAGAGTTGGCAGACTGGCTTCCAGAAGGCCTGTTACAGAGAGGATAGGTTGGAGACTGGGTGCAGAAGGACTGTTATAAAGAGCAGAGTTTGGAGGACTGGGTTGCTGAAGGATCTTAATGAGAGAAGAGGTTGTAGACTGAGGTGCAGGTTGACTGTTACAGAGAGCAGTGGTTGAGACTGAGGTGCAGAAGGACCATGCAAAAAAGAGAGGTGTCAGACTGAGGTGCAGAAGGACTGTTAAAGAGAGCAGAGGTTGGAGACAGAGATGTAGAAGTACTGTTTGAAAGAGCAGAGGTTGGAGACTGAGGTGCAGAAGTACTGTTACAGAAAGCGGAGTTTGGAAATTGGGGTGCAGAAAGACCGTTACAAAGACCAGAGTTTGGAGACTGCGGTATAGAAAAACTGTTACAGAGAGCAGAGGTTGGAGACTGGGGTGTAGAAGAAATTCTACAGAGAGCACAGGTGGAGACTGAGGTGCAGAAGGATAGATACAAAGAGCAGAGTATTGAGACTGGTGTTCAGAAAAACTGATATAGAGAATAGTGTTTGGAGACTGGGGTGCAGAAGAATCGTGCAGAGAGCAGAGGTGTCAGACTGAGGTGCAGAAGGACTTTTACAGAGAGCAGAGGTTGGAGACTAAGGTGTAGAAGGACTGTTACAGAGAGCAGAGTTTGGAGACTGAGATGCAGAAGGACTGTTACAGAAAGAAGTGGTTGGAAATTGGGGTGCAGAAGGACCGTAACAGAGACCAGAGTTTGGAGACTGCGGTATAAAAAATTGTAACAGAGAGCAGAGGTTGGAGACTGAGGTGAAGAATAATACATACAGAGAGCAGAGGTTAGAGACTTGTTTTAGAAGGATCCTACAGAGAGTAGAGGTTAGAGAGTGACGTGCAGAAGGACTGTTACAGAGAATAGAGGTTTGAGACTTAGGAGCAGAAGGACCGTTGCAGAGAAGCGAGTTTGGAGACTGAGGTGCAGAAGGATTGTTACAGAGAGCAGAGTTTGGAGACTGGGGGCAGAAGGACTGTTTCAGAGCACAGAGGTTTGAGACTGGGGTGCAGAAGGACTGTTGCAGAGAGCAGAGCTTGGAGACTGAGGTAAAAAATTTTGTTAAACAGAGCAGAGGTTGGACTTGGGGTGCAGAAGGATCATAGCAATAAGCAGAGCTTTGAGACAGGGGTGCAGAAGGATCTTACAAAGAGCAGAAGTTAGAGACAGAGTTGCAAACAGACTTTTACAAAGATAAGAGGTTGGAGACTGTGGTGCAGTAGGATCAGTGCAGAGAACAGAGGTTGGAGAATGGGGTGCAGAAGGATCGTTGCAAAGAGCAGAGGTTTAAGACTGGGGTGCAAAAGGCCTGCTACAGAGAGGAGAGTTTGGAGTCTGGCGTGCAGAAGGCCTGTTACAGAGAGGAGAGGTTGGAGACTAAGGTGCAGAAGGACTGTTATAGAGAGCAGAGTTTCTAGACTGAGTTCCTGAAAGATATTACAGAGAGCAGAGTTAGAGACTGAGGTACAGGTGGACTGTTACAGAGAGAAGTGCTTGGAGACTTGGGTGCAGAAGAATCGTGCAGAGAGCAGAGGTGTCAGACTGAGGTGCAGATGGACTGTTACAGAGAGCAGAGTTTGGAGACTGAGGTGCAGAACGATTGTTATAGAGAGCAGAGTGTGGAGAATAGGGTGCAGAAGGACTGTTGCAGAGAGCAGAGGTTGGAGACTGGGGTGCAGAAGGACTGTTGCAGAGAGCAGAGGATGGAGACTGGGCTACAGAAGGAATGTTGCAAAGAGCAGAGGTTGGAGACTGAGGTACAGAAGGACTCTAAGAGAGAGCAGAAGTTGGAGACTGGGTGGAGAAGGACTGTTGCAGAGAGCAGAGTTTGGGGACTGAGAAGCAAATTCCTGTTACATAGAGGAAAGGTTGGACACTTGGGGTGCAGAAAAATCGTTGAAATAAGCAGAGCTTGGAGACTGGGGTTCAGATGGATCTTACAGAGAGTAGAAGTTGGAGACTGAGTTGCAGAAGGACTGTTGCAGAGATCAAAGTTCGGAGACTGGATGCAGTAGGTTCATTGCAGAGAGCAGAAGTTGTAGACTGGGGTGCAGAAGGATCGTTGCAGAGAGCAGAGGTTGGAGACTGGGGTGCAGAAGCATCTTACAGAGAGCAGAATTTGGAGACTGAGGTGCAGATGGACTGTTGCAGAGATCAGAGGTTGAAGACTTGGGTGCAGAAGGATCATTGCAGAGACCACATTATGGAGACTGGGGTGCAGAAGGACTGCTACAGAGAGCAGAGTTGGGAGACTGGCGTCCAGAAGGCCTTTTACAGAGAGGAGAGTTTGGAGAATGGGGTACAGAAGAATCGTGCAGAGAGTAGAGGTGTCAGACTGAGGTGCTGATGGGACTGTTACAGAGAGCAGAGGTTGGAGACTGAAGTGCAGAAAGATTGTTATAGAGAGCAGAGTTTGGAGAAGGGGGTGCAGAAGGACTGTTGCAGAGAGCAGAGTTTGGAGATTGGAGTACAGAAGGACTGTTGCAGAGAGCAGAGGATGGAGACTGGGCTACAAAAGGAATGTTGCAGAGAGCAGAGGTTGGAGACTGAGGTGCAGAAGGATCGTTGCAGAGAGCAGAGGTTGGAGACTTGGGTGCAGAAGCATCTTACAGAGAGCAGAATTTAGAGACTGAGGTGCAGATGGACTGTTGCAGAGATCAGAGGTTGGAGACTGGGGTGCAGAAGAATCATTGCAGAGACCACATTATGGAGACTGGGGTGCAGAAGGACTGCTACAGAGAGCAGAGTTGGGAGACTGGCGTCCAGAAGGCCTGTTACAGAGAGGGAGATTGGAGGCTGGAGTGCAGAAGGACTGTTATAGAGAGCAGAGTTTGGAGACTGGGGTGCAGAAGGCCTGCTACAGAAAGCAGAGTTGGGAGACTGGCTTCCAGAAGGCCTGTTACAGAGAAAATACGTTGGAGACTGAGGTGCAGAAGGACTGTTATAAAGAGCAGAGTTTGGAGACTGGTTGCTGAAGGATCTTAATGAGAGAAGAGGTTGGAGACTGAGGTGCAGTTTGACTGTTACAGAGTACAGGGGTTGGAGGCTGAGGTGCAGAAGACCATGCAGAAAAGAGAAGGTGTCAGACTGAGGTGCAGAAGGACTGTTACAGAGAGCAGAGGTTGGAGACAGAGGTGTAGAAGTACTGTTAGAAAGAGCAGAGTTTGGAGACTGAGGTGCAGAAGTACTGTACAGAAAGCAAAGGTTGGATATTGGGGTGCAGAAGGACCGTTACAAAGACCAGAGTTTGGAGACTGCGGTATAGAAAAACTGTTACAGAGAGCAGAGGTTGGAGACTGAGGTGTAGAAGGAATTTTACAGAGAGCACAAGTTGGAGACTGAGGTGCAGAATGATAGATACAGAGAGCAGAGGTTTGAGACTGGTGTTCCGAAAGACTGATATAGAGAACAGAGTTTGGAAACCTGGGGTGAAGAAGAATCGTGCAGAGAGCAGAGGTGTCAGACTGAGGTGCAGGAGGACTGTTACAGAGAGCAGAAGTTGGAGACTGAGGTGTAGAAGGACTGTTACAGATAGCAGAGTTTGGAGACTGAGTTGCAGAAGGACTGTTACAGAAAGAAGTGGTTGGAATTTGGGGTGCAGAACGACCGTAACAGAGACCAGAATTTGGAGACTGTGGTATAGAAAAATTGTAACAGAGAGCAGAGGTTGGAGACTGAGGTGCAGAATAATAGATACAGAGAGCCGAGGTTAGAGTCTGGGTTTAGAAGGGATCCTACAGAGAGTAAAGTTTGGAGAGTGAAGTGTAGATAGACTGTTACAGAGAATAGAGTTTTGAGACTGAGGTGCAGAAGGATCGTTGCAGAGAACAGAGTTTGGGAGACTGGGGTGCAGAAGGATTGTTACAGAGAGCAGATTTTGGAGACTGGAGGGCAGAAAGACTGTTTCAGAGAGCAGAGGTTTGAGACTGGGGTGCAGAAGGACTGTTGAAGAGAGCAGAGGATGGAGACTGGGCTTCAGAAGGAATGTTGAAGAGAGCAGAAGTTGGAGACTGGCGTGCAGAAGGACTGTTGCAGAGAGCAGAGCTTGGAGACTGAGGTAAAAAATTTTGTTAGATAGAGCAGAGGTAGGACTTGGGGTGCAGAAGGATCATAGCAATAAGCAGAGCTTTGAGACAGGGGTGCAGAAGGATCTTACAGAGAGCAGAAGTTAGAGACAGAGTTGTAAAGAGACTTTTACAGAGATCAGAGATTGAAACTGTGGTGCAGTAGGATCATTGCAGAGAGCAGAGGTTGGAGAATGGGGTGCAGAAGGATCGTTGCAGAGAGCAGTGGTTTAAGACTAGGGTGCAGAGAACCTGCTACAGAGAGGAGAGTTTGGAGACTGGCGTGCAGAAGACCTGTTACAGAGAGGAGAGGTTGGAGACTAAGGTTCAGAAGGACTGTAATAGAGAGTAGAGTTTCGAGACTTAGTTCCTGAAGGATATTACAGAGAGCAGAGTTTAGAGACTGAGGTACAGGTGGACTGTTACAGAGAGCAGTGCTTGGAGACTGGGTGCAGAATGATCGTACAGAGAGCAGAGGTGTAAGACTGAGGTGCTGATGGACTGTTACAGAGAGCAGAGGTTGGAGACTGAGGTGCAAAACGATTGTTATAGAAAGCAGAGGTTGGAGAATGGGTGCAGAAGGACTGTTGCAGAGAGCAGAGGTTGCAGACTGGGGTGCAGAAGGACTGTTGCAGAGAGCAGAGGGTGGAGACTGGGCTGCAGAAGGAATGTTGCAGAGAGCAGAGGTTGGAGACTGAGGTGCAGAAGGACTCTAAGAGCAGAGCAGAAGTTGGAGACTGGGGTGGAGAAGGACTGTTGCAGAGAGCAGAGTTTGGGGACTGAGAAGCAAAATCCTGTTACATAGAGAAAGTTTGGACACTGGGGTGCAGAAGGATCGTTGAAATAAACGGAGCTTGGAGACTGGGGTGCAGAAGAATCTTAAGAGAGTAGAAGTGGAGACTGAGTTGCAGAAGGACTGTTGCAGAGATCAGAGTTTGGAGACTGGGGTGCAGTAGGATTATTGCAGAGAGCAGAAGTTGGAGACTGGGGTGCAGAAGGATCGTTGCAGAGAGCAGAGTTTGAGACTGGGATCAGAGGCCTGCTACAGAGAGCAGAGTTTTGAGACTCTCGTGCAGAAGGCCTGTTAGAGAGAGGAGAGGTGAAGACTGGGGTGCAGAAGGACTGTTATAGAGAGCAGAGTTTGGAGACCGAGTTCCTGAAGGATCTTACAGAGAGCAGAGGTTGGAGACTGAGGTGCAGGTGGACTGTTACAGGGAGCACTGGTTGGAGACTCGGGTGCAGAAAGATCATGCAGAGAGCAGAGCTGTCAGACTGAGATGCAGATGGACTGTTACAGAGAGCAGAGGTTGGAGACTGAGGTGTAGAAGGACTGTTACAGAGAGCAGAGTTGGAGACTGAGGTGCAGAAGAACTGTTACAGAAAGAAGTGGTTGGAAATTGGGGTGCAAAAGGACCGTAAGAAAGACCAGTCTTTTGAGACTGAGGTATAGAAAAACTGTAACAGATAGCAGAGGTTGAAGACTGAGGATCAGAAGGATAGATACAGAGAGCAGAGTTTTGAGACTGGGGTTAAACGGACTGTTACAGAAACCAGAGTTTTGAGACTGGGATGCAGAAAGACTGTTACAGAGAGCAGAGGTTGGAGACTGGGGTGCAGAATGACTGTTGCAGAGAGCAGAGGTTGGATAGTGAAGTGCAGAAGGACTGTTACAGAGAGTGGATGTTGGACAGTAAGGTGCAGAAGGACAGTTGCAGAGAACAGAGTTTGGAGTCTGAGATGCAGAAGGATTGTTATAGAGAGCAGAGTTTGGAGACTAGGTGCAGAAGGACTGTTGCAGAGAGCAGAGGTTGGAGAATGGGAAGCAGAAGGACTGTTGCAGAGGATAGAGGTTGGAGACTGGGGTGTTGCAGGACATTTGCAGAAAGCAGATGTTAAAGAATGGTGTGGAGAAGGAATGTTACAGAGAGCAGAGTTTGGATGCTGGAGTGCAGAAGGATCTTACAGAGAGCAGAGGTTGGATACTTTGGTGCAGAAGGACTGTTGAAGAGAGCAGAGGTTGGAGACTGGGCTTTAGAAGGACTTTTGCAGGGAGAAGACGTTGGAGACTGGGCTGCAGAAGGACTGTTGCAGAGAGCAGTGTTTGGAGACTGGAGTGCAGAAGGACTGTTGCGGAGAGCAGAGGTTGGAGACTGACGTGCAGAAGATTTGTTACATAGAGCAGAGTTTGGAGACTGAGGGGCAAAAGGATTGTTACAGAGAGCAGAGTTTGCAGACTGAGGTGCAGAAGGACTGTTTCAGAGAGAAGACATTGGAGACTGGGGTGCAGAAGGACTGTTGCAGAGAGCAGCGGTTGGATACTGAAGTGCAGAAAGACTCTTAGAGAGAACAGAATTTGGAGACTAGGGTGCAGAAAAACTGATACAGAAATCAGAATTTGGAGTCTGCGCTGAAGAAAGACCTTTATAGAGAGCAGGGTTAAAGACTGCAGTATAGAAGGACTGTTGCATAGAGAAGAGGATGAAGACTGAGGTGCAGAAGGATAGATACAGAGAACAGAGGTTGGAGACTGGGGTTCAGAAAGACTGATACAGAAAGCAGAGTTTGGAGACTGGGGTGTAGAAGGACTGTTACAGAGAGAAGAGTTTGGAGACTCAGGTGCAGAAGGACTGTTACAGGAAGCAGAGTTTTGAAACTGGGGTGCAGAAAGACTTTTACAGAGAGCAGATGTTGGAGACTGTGGTATAGGACTGTTTTCCAGAGCAGATTTTGGAGACTGGGGTGCAGAAGGTCTCTTACATAGAGAATAGGTTGGAGACTGAAGTGCAGAAGGATAGATACAGAGAACAGACGTTGGAGACTGGGGTTCAGACAGACTGATACAGAAAGCAGAGGTTGGATACTGGGTTTAGAAGGACCATTATGAAGAGCAGAGTTTGGAGACTGTGGTACAGAAGGACTGTTACAGAGAGCAGATGTTCGAGACTGGGGAGCAGAAAGACTATTGCAGAGGACAGAGGTTGGAGACTGGGTTGGAGAAGGAATGTTTCAGAGAGCAGAGTTTGGAAACTGGAGTGCAGATAGATCTTACAGAGAGCATAGGTTGGAGACTGTGGTGCAGAAGAACTGTTGCAGAGAGCAGACATTGGAGAGTGGGGTCAAGAAGGATTGTTGCAGAGAGCAGAGTCTGGAGACTGGGCTGAAGTAGGACTGTTACAGGAGAAGAGTTTGGAGACTGGTGTGTGACAGGACTGTTGCAGAGAGCAGAAATTGGAGACTGGGGTGGAGAAGAATCATTTTAGAGAGAAAAGCTTGGAGACTGTTGTGCAGAAGGACTCTTACATAGTGCATAGTTTAAAGACTTGGTTTCAAAAGGATCTTACAGAGAGCAGAGTTAGAAGACTGAGGTGCAGAAGGACTGTTAGAGAGAGTAGAGGTAGGAGACTGAGGTGTAGAAGGACTGTTACAGAGAGTAGAGGTTGGATACAGGGGTGCAGAAGAATCTTACAGAGATCAGAACTTGGAGACTGAGGTGCAGAAAGATTGTGCAGAGATCAGAGTTTGGAGAGTGGGGTGCAGTTTGACCATTGCAGAGAGCTGATGTTGGAGACTGAGTTGCAGAAAAATCGTTGCAGAGAGCAGATTTTTGAGACTGGGGTGCAGAAGACCTGCTACAAAGAGAAGAGTTTGGATACTGGCTTGGAGAAGGCCTGTTACACAGAGGAGAGTTTGCACACTGAGGTGCAGGTGGACTGTTACAGAGAGAAGTGTTTGGAGACTGGGGTGCAGAAGAATCGTGCAGAGAGCAGAAGTGTCAGACTGAGGTGCAGAAGGACTGTTACAGAGAGCAGAGGTTGGAGACTGAGGTGTAGAACGACTATTACTGAGAGTAGAGTTTTGAGACTTAGGTGCAGAGGACTGTTACAGAAAGCAAAGGTTGAAAATTGGGGTGCAGAAAAATCGTTACACAGACCAGAGTTTTGAGACTGCGGTATAAAAAAACTGTTACAGAGAGCAGAGTTTGGAGACTGGGGAGCAGAAGAAATGTTACAGAGAGCACAGGTTGGAGACTGAGGTGCAGATGGTAGATACAGAGAGCAGAGGTTTGAGACTGGGGTTGAGAAGGACCATTACAGAGAGCAGATGTTGGAGACTGGGGAGCAGAAGGACTGTTGCAGAAGACAGAGTTTGGAGACTGGGGTTCAGCAGGACACTTGAAGAAAGCAGAGGTTAAATACTGGGGTGAAGAAGTAATGTTATAGAGAGAAGAATTTGGAAACTGAAGTGCAGAATGTTCTTAAAGAGAGCAGAGTTTGGAGACTGTGGTGCAGAAGAACTGTTGCAAAGAGCAGAGATTGGAGACTGAGGTGCATAAATCCTGTTACATAGAGCAGAGCTAGAAGAACGGGGTGCAGAAGGATCATACAGATAGCAGAATTTGGAGACTGTGGTGCAGAAGGAATATTGTACAGATCAGAGTTTGGAGACTGGGGTGCAGTAGGATCATTGCAGAGAGCAGAGTTTGGAGACTTGCGTGCAGAAGTCCAGTTACAGAGAGGAGAGTTTGGAGACTGGGGTGCAGAAGGACTGTTATACAAAGCAGTGTTTGGAGACTGGGTTGCTGAAGAATCTTACAGAGAGCAGAGGTTGGAGACTGAGGTGCAGGTGGACTGTTACAGAGAGCAGAGGTTGAAGACTGAGGTGTAGAAGGACTGTTACAGAGAAGAGAGTTTGGAGACTCAGGTGAAGACAGACTGTTACAGAAAGCAAAGTTTCAAAATTGGGCTGCAGAAGGACCACTACAGAGAGCAGAGGTTGGAGACTGCGGTATAGGTCTATTACCGAGAGCAGAGGTTGGAGACTGAGGTGCAGAAGAATAGATACAGAGAACAGCGTTCAGAGACTGTGGTTGAGTCAGCCTGATACAGAATGCAGAGATGGAGACTGGGGTGTAGAAGGATCTTTACAAAAAGCAGAGGTTGGAGACTGCGGTACAGAAGGACTGTTACAGAGAGCAGATCTCGGAGTCTGGGGAGCAGAAAAACTGTTTCAGAGGACAGAGGTTGGAGACTGGGGTGGAAAAGGAATGTTACACAGAGCTGAGTTTGGAAACTGGAGTGCAGCAAGATCTTAAAGAGAGCAGAGGTTGGAGACTGTGGTGCAGAAGGACTCTTGCAAAGAGCAAACATATGAGACAGGGTTCCAGAAGGATCCTTCAAGAGAGCAGATTTTAGAAACTGGAGTGCAGAAGGACTGTTGAAGCGAATAGAGTTTGGAGACTGGGGTTCAGGTGGATCTTACAGAGAGCAGAGTTTGGAGACTGGGGTTCAAAAGGAGTGTTGCAGAGATCAGATGTTGGAGACTGGGGTGAAGAAGAATTGTTGCAGAGAGAAGAGGTTGGAGACTGAGGTGCAGAATGTCTGATACAGAGAGCAGAGGTTAAAGACTGTAGTGCAGAAGGAGTGTTACAGAGTGCAGAGTTTAAAGACTGGGTTGCAGAAGAATCTAACAGAGAGCAGAGTTGGGAGACTGAGGTGCTGAAGGACTGTTACAAGGAGCAGAGGTTGGAGACTGGGGTGCAGAAGGGTCGTTGAAGAGAGAAGGGTTTTGAGACTGAGATGCAGAAGAACTGTTTTAGAAAGGAGATGTTGGAGACTGGGGCACAGACGGACTGTTGCAGAGAGCAGAGGTTGAAGACTCGGATGCAGAAGGACTGTTACAGAGAGCAGAGGTTGGATACAGGGGTGCGGAAGGATCTTACAGAGAGCAGAATTTGGAGACTGAGGTGCA
The DNA here is from genome assembly GCF_052094955.1 of Ictidomys tridecemlineatus. Taxonomy (NCBI): domain Eukaryota; kingdom Metazoa; phylum Chordata; class Mammalia; order Rodentia; family Sciuridae; genus Ictidomys; species Ictidomys tridecemlineatus. The sequence goes on along the minus strand of NW_027522798.1, from coordinate 66,292 downwards.
GAAGGGCATTTGCAGAGATTAGAGGTTTGAGACTGAGGTGCAGCAGGACCACTGCAGAGAGCAGAGGTTGGAGACTCGGATGCAGAAGGACTGTTACAGAGAGCAGAGGTTGGATACAGGGGTGCAGAAGGATCTTACAGAGAGCAGAATTTGGAGACTGAGGAGCAGAGGGTTGTTACAGAGAGCAGATGTTGGAGACTGGGGTGCAGAAAAACTGTTGCAGATAGCAGAGGTGGGAGACTGGGGTGCAGAAGAACTGTCAGAAAGAGCAGAGGTTGGAGACTGAGGTGCAGAAGGAATGTTACAGAGAGCAGAGTTTGGAGACTGGGCTGCAGAAGTACTGATACAGAGAGAAGAGGTTGGAGACTCGGGTTCAGAAGGACCGCTAGAGAGAGCAGATTTTAAAGACTGTGGTTTAGAAGGACTGTTGCAGAGAACAGAGGTTAGAGAATGGGGTGTAGAAGTACTTTTCCAGAGAGCAGAGGTTCAAGACTGAGGTGCAGAGAGACTGTTACAGAGAGAAGACGTTGGATACTGAGATGCATAAGGACTGTTAGAGAGAGCAGAGTTTGGAGACTGGGGTGCAGAAAAATCGTTGCAGACAGAAGAGGTTTGAGACTGGGGTGCAGAAGGAGTGCTACAGAGAGTAGAGTTTGAAGACTGAGGTGCAGAAGAATCGTTGCTGACTGCAGAGTTTGGAGACTGAGGTGCAAAAGGACTGTTACAGAGAGCCGAGGTTGCAGACCGGGGGTGCAGAAAAACTGTTGCAGAGAGCAGAGTTTTTAGACAAGGTTGCTGAAGGATCTTACATAGATCAGAGGTTGTAGACCAATGTGCAGCAGGACTGTTACATAGAGCAGAGGTTGGAGACTAGGGTGAAGAAGGATCGTTGCAGAGAACAGAGTTGTCAGACTGAGGTGCAGAAGGACTATTGCAGAGAGCACATGTTGGAGACTGGGGTGCAGAAGGACTGTTGCAGATAGCAGAAGTTGGAGACTGGTGTGCAGAAGAATCGTTGTAGGGAGAAGAGGTTGGAGACTGGGGTGTAGAAGGATTGTTATAGAGAAAAGATGTCGGAGACTGGGGTTTAGAAGGCCTGTTACGGAGAGCAGAGTTTGGAGAGGGGGTTCAGAAGTACTTTTATAGAGAGTAAAGATTGGAGAATGAGGTGCAGAAGGATCATTATAGAGAGCAGAGTTTGGAGACTGGGTTGCAGAGGGACTGCTGCAGAGAGCAGAGGCTGGACATGGGGTGTAGAAGAACTGTTGCGGAGATCACAGTATTGAGATTTGTGTGCAGAAGCACTGTTGCAGAAAGTAAAGGTTGGAGACTGCCTTTCAGTAGGACTGTTACAGAAGCAGAGTTTGGAGACTTTGGTGCAGAAGGACTGTTGCGGAGAGCAGATACTGGAGACTGGGTTGCAGAAGGACTGTTGCAGAGAGCAGAATTTGTAGACTGAGGTTCAGAAGGACTGTTACAGAGAGCAGAGGTTAGAGATTCGGGTCCAGATGGACTGATACAGAAAGCAGAGTTTGGATACTCCGGTGCAGAAAGACTGCTGCAGACAGCAGAGGATGGAGAATGGAGTGCAAAAGTCCTGTTACACAGAGCAGAGGTTGGAGACTGGGGTGCAGAAGGACTGTTACAAACAGCAGAGTTTGGAGACAGGGTTGCAGAAGGATCTTACAGAGAGAAGATTTTGGAGACTGTGATACAGCAGGACTGGTATAGAGAGAAAAGTTTGGAGACTGGGGTGCAGAATGATCATTGCAGAGAACAGAGTTTTCAGACTGAGGTGCAGAAGGTCTGTTGCAGAGAACAGATGTTGGAGAGTGGCGTGCAGAAAGACTGTTGCAGAGAGCAGATGTTGGTAACTAGGGTCAAGAAGGACTAATGTAGAAAGCAGAGGTTGGAGACTGGGGTGCAGAAGGACTGTTGCAGAGAGCAGAGGTTGGAGACTGAGGTGCGGAAGTTCTGTTACAGAGAGCAGAATTTGGAGACTCGGATTCAGAAGGACAGTTTCAGAGAGCAGAGGTTAAATACAGGGGTGCAGAAGGATTTTACAGAGAGCAGAATTTGGAGACTGAGTTGCAAAAGGACTGTTGCAGAGATCAGAGGTTGGAGACTGAGGTGCAAAAACTACTCTTATAGAGAGCAGATTTTGGAAATTGCAATGCAGATGGAGTGATACAGTAAGCAGAGTTTGGAGACTGGGGTGCAGACGGAGTGTTACAGAGAGTAGAGTTTTGAGACTGAGGTGCTGAAGGATAGATGCAGAGAGCTGAGTTTTGAGACTGAGGTGCAAAAGGACTGTTGCAGAGAGCAAAAGTTGGAGACTGAGGTGCAAAAAGACTGTTACAGAGAGTAGAAGTGGGAGATTTGGGTGCAAAAGGCCTGTTACAGAGAGCAGAGTTTGGAGACTGGGGTGCAGAAGAACTCCTATAGAGAGCAGAGTTTTTAGACAAGGTTGTAAAAGGATCTTACAAAGAGCAGAGGTTGTAGACCGAGCTTCAGCAGGACTGTTACAGAGAGCAAAGTTTGGACACTGGGGTGCAGAAGGATCGTTGTAGAGAGCAAAATTTTGAGACTCGGGTGCAGAAGGATTGTTAGAAAGAACAGAGGTTGGAGACCTGGGTGCAGAAGGCCTGTTATGGACAGCAGAGTTTTGACAAGGTGTTCAGAAGTACATTTACAGAGAGTAGTTTTTGGAGACTGAGGTGCAGAAGGACCATTGCAGAGGGCAGAGGTTGAACACTGAGGTGCAGAAAAATTGTTACAGAGAGCAGATGTTGGAGACTGGGTTGCAGAGGGACTGTTGCAGAGAGCAGCGGCTGGACACTGGGGTGTATAAAGACTGTAGCCGAGAGCACAAGTTCACATTGGGGTGCAGAAGGACTGTTGCAGAGACCAGAGGTTGGATACTGTGTTACATTAGGACTGTTACAGAGGCAGAGGTTGAAGATTTGATGCGGAAGGACTGTTGCAGAAAGGAGATGTTTGAGATTTGGGTGCAGACGGACTGTTGCAGAGAGCAGAGTTTGTAGACTGAGGTGCAGAAAGACTCTTACAGAGAGCAGATGTTGGAAATTGTGGTGAAGATGGAGTGATACACTAAGCAGAGTTGGGAGACTGGGGTGCAGACGGACTGTTGCAGAGAGCAGAGTTTGTAGACTGAGGTGAAGAAGCACTATTACAGAGAGAAGAGTTTGGAGAATGGGGTGCAAAAGGTCCTTTACAGAGAGCAGAGTTTTGAGACTGGGGTGCAGAAGGATCCTTGCAGAGAACAAAGTTTTCAGGCTGAGGTACAGAAGAACTGTTGCAGAGAGCAGAGTTTGGAGACTGAGGTGCAGAAGGAGTGTTACAGAGAGCAGAGGTTGGAGACTGGGTGCAGAAGGACTGTTACAGATAGCACATTTTGTAGACTGGTGTGCAGAAGGATATTATAGAGAGCAGAGTTTGGAGACTGAGGAGCAGAAGGACTGTTTCAGAGAGCACAGTTTGGAGACTGGGGAGCAGAAGTATCGTTTCAGAGAGCAGATGTTGGAGACTGAGGTGCAGAAGGATCTTACAGAGAGAAGAGGTTAGAGACTGGGGTGCAGAAGGACAGTTACAGAGAGCATAGGTTGGATACTGGGGTGCAGAAGGACTGTTACAGAGAGCCGAAGTTGGAGACTGGGTTGCAGAACGACTGATACACAAAGCAGAGTTTGGAGACTGGGGTGCAGAACGACTGATACACAAAGCAGAGTTTGGAGACTGGGGTGCAGAAGGACCGTTAAAAAGAGCAGAGTTTAAAGACCGAGGTATAGAAGGACTGTTACAGAGAGCAGAGGTTGGAGACTGGGGTGCAGAAGGACTGTTGCAGAGAACAGAGGTTAAAGACTGGGGTGCAGAAGATCCGTTGCAGAGAGCAGAGTTTTGATACTGAGGTGCAGGTTTGTTACAGAGAGCAGAGGTTGGATAATTGGGTGCAGAAAGACTTTTACAGAGAGCAGAGTTTGGAGACTGGGGTGCAGAAGTATCTTACAGAGAGCAGAGTTTGGAGACTGAGTTGCAGAAGGACTGTTGCAGAGAGCAGAGTTTGGAGACTGGGGTGCAGAAGTATCTTACTGAGAGCAGAGTTTGGAGACTGAGTTGCAGAAGGACTGCTGCAGAGAGCAGAGGTTGGAGACTGAGGTGCAGAATAATCGTTTCAGAGAGAAGAGGTTGGAGACTGGGGTGAAGAAGGCCTGTTACAGAGAGCAGAGGTTGGAGACTGGGATGCTGAAGGCCTGTTACAGAGAGCAGAGGTTGGAGACTAAGGTGCAGAAGATCCATTGCAGAGAGCAGAGTTTTGAGACTGAGGTGCAGGTTTGTTACAGAGAGAAGAGGTTGGATACTGGGGTGCAGAAGGACTTTTACAGAGAGCAGAGTTTGGAGACTGGGGTGCAGAAGTATCTTACAGAGAGCAGAGTTTGGAGACTGAGTTGCAGAAGGACTGTTGCAGAGAGCAGAGTTTGGAGACTGGGGTGCAGAAGTATCTTACTGAGAGCAGAGTTTGGAGACCGAGTTGCAGAAGGACTGTTGCAGAGAGCAGAGGTTGGAGACTGAGGTGCAGAATAATCGTTTCAGAGAGAAGAGGTTGGAGACTGGGGTGAAGAAGGCCTGTTGCAGAGAACAGAGTTTTGAGACTGGGGTGCTGAAGGCCTGTTACAGAGAGCAGAGTTTGGAGACTGGGGTGCAGAAGATCCGTTGCAGAGAGCAGAGTTTTGAGACTGAGGTGCAGGTTTGTTACAGAGAGAAGAGGTTGGATACTGGGGTGCAGAAGACTTTTACAGAGAGCAGAGTTTGGAGACTAGGGTGCAGAAGTATCTTACAGAGATCAGAGTTTGGAGACTGATTTGCAGAAGGACTGTTGCTGAGAGCAGAGGTTGGAGACTGAGGTGCAGAATAATTGTTTCAGAGAGAAGAGATTGGAGACTTGGACTGGGGTGCAGAAAGACTGTTACAGATAGCACATTTTGTAGACTGGTGTGCAGAGGGAAATTATAGAGAGCAGAGTTTGGAGACTGAGGTGCAGAAGGACTGTTTCAGAGAGCAGAGTTTGGAGACTTTGTTGCAGAATGATTGTTGCAGAGAGCAGAGATTTCAGACTTAGGTCCAGAAGGACTGTTTCAGAGAGCAGATGTTCGAGAGTGGGGTGCAGAACGACTCAGAGAGCAGAACTTAAGAGACTGGGGTGCAGAAGTTTTTTTGCAGGGAGCAGAGTTTGGAGACTGGGGTGCAGAAGGATATTATAAAGAGCAGAGTTTGGAGACTGGGGTGCAGAATGATTGCTGCAGAGAGCAGAGTTTTCAGACTGAGGTGCAGAAGGACTGTTGCAGAGAGCAGATGTTCGAGACTGGGGTGCAGAAAGAGTGTTTCAGAGAGCAGAACTTGGAGACTGGGGTGGAGAAGGATTGTTGCAGGGAGCAGAGGTTGTAGACTGGGGTGCAGAAGGACTGTTATAGAGAGAAGAGGTTTTAGACTGGGGTGCAGAAGGCCTGGTACAGAGAGCAGAGCTATGACACTGTAGTGCAGAATGATTGCTGATAGCTGCTGACCCTTATTCTGGACACCTTCTCTTCCGCACAGTCCATCAGGCCCTTTCTCCTCACCCTGCTCTCTTTTGGCTTTGTGAGCACCTGTGACTTCCACAGTCACTCTAAGCCATGACTCCCAGGCCTATCACCTGGGAATCTGTCCCGCTGCCTCCTGGAATCTTCTTGGGGAGACCTCGCAGGTACCCAGACTCCAGGCCCAACCTCCTTTCCTCCTTTCCTCTCCCCAGAAACGCTCCTTCTCATTTTTTTATATGTTTTAATGAGTGATCCCACTGCCACTCAGCTATCCCACAGACCAGGTGCCCTCTTGTGTCCTCATTACCAGGACTTTTAAGTGCTCCACCCAGGGTTCCTCTTCAGAGCTTTTCCCCAAGCTCTGAATGTCACATCTTCAGTTACCAGATAGTTCCTTTTAATCTTGTTTTGGCACCCGATTACTCTCCCAGACTACATGAACGTATTCTAACCAAAGCACATGAACTGTAGAGACTATTATGGCTTAGAAATAAGGTATCCCCCCACCAAAAGCTCAGGGTCAGCCACAGCAGCAGTGTTCAGAGGTGAAATGATTAGACTGTGAGACTTGTGACCTAATCTGTGGTTCTATCCATTTTGTTGGTTAATTATCTGAAAGGCCCACTGTACTGATAGGAGTGTGGGCAGGTGGAGTGTGGCCGGGGACATGCCCTAGGGAATCACATCTTGTCCCCTGCAAACTGTCTTTTTCTGTGTCCTCCCCCGCCCCAACCTTCTGGCTGCCATGAGCTAGGGACGCTTCCCCCCTTGTTTTCTTCCATCTCGGCATCCCACCTCATCTCAGGCCTGCAGCAATGGGTCAGCTGGCCCCAGACCAAACCTCCAAGCCAGGAGGCAAGAGTGCATCTCCCCCTCCGGGTTGTTCTGGTCAGGCCTGTGGTAACTGTCGCAACCGTGGACTGACCCAAGGAGTAGGTGTTATGAGTGAATTGGACCCACGACCATTTCCTAAATCCACAGATTATGTCATTTTCAGAGCTCAAGCCATTTTCTTATGGATGGCCTGTTTCCACCCTGCCCTCACCTAGAATGTGGTCTACTAGTGATTATTGAGATTCTCCAGCCGTCCTGGTCCTGCCCATTTGCACACCACAGCTAGCTCCTAGGCAGCCAGACCCATGGATCTCCTGCTGCCCACTGAGGAGAGAAGAGAGATTTTCTGAGGACCCTGTTAGAAGTTCACTCTTATTTTTTTTAAAGACCACATTCAGAGGGCATGTTTTGGGCAGTCCTTCACATGTGTCTTTGAGAAATTAGACTCACAATGATTTTTGTGATTCTCTCCCAGGCTCCAATAACCACCGCTCTACGCCCTACTTCTCTGAGATAAACTTTTTAGCTTCCACAAAGAAGTGCAAAACTGCTATTTCTCTTTATGTGTCTGGCTTATTTCACTTAATATAATTTCTCCCATGAGCTAGTTTTAAATAGAAACTGCACAACAAATTCTTTTATGTCAGATTTTATTTTTATTCTGAAGAGATAATTCGAAATGGTCACATATGTTTATGTAGAAAAATGTTCATTACAATATTTATAGGACTGGAGATGATCTGAATGTTTAGCCAAAGGGGAGAGATTAAGTTTATTTAAGAGAGATGTAAGTTTATTGATCATCTCAATATATGCAGAAAAAGCATTTAACAAAATATAGCACCCCTACCTGTCAAAACACTAGGGACAGAAGGAACTTTGTAAAAGCATTGTAAAAGCTATCTATGCTAAACCCAAGGCAGCATCATTCTAAGTAGAGAAAGGTTAAAAGCATTCACTCTAAAAACTGGAAGAAGACAGGGTGCCCCCTCTTTCACCACTTCTATTCAACTTCATCCTTGAAATTGCCAGAGCCATTGGAAAAAAGAAAGGAATTAAAGGTATACAAATAGGTCAAGAAGAATTCAAATCTCACTCTTTGCTGATAGGATCATGCCGTCTTCTTAAACTTTTTATTAGAGCATAATTGTTATACCTAGAAGTTGGGTTGATTAGGAAAAGGTCCTACGTACATGGAATCTGTTTTACTCCTTTTAGTTTGCACCCCCCATCTCTCTCCCCTAACCGCCCCTATTCTCCTTTCTCTACTGATCTTTCTTTGGGTCATTTATCTGTTAATTTTTGACTGGTGATTTCTACATATACATACAGGTGCAGTCCCCTGTGGTAGACTTCCATGTGCACATAACATGATCTGCATAAAGACCTTTCACATTTCCTCCCTTTCCAAACCTCTCTGCACTCTCATTCTCCTTCTACTCCACTGATCTTCCCTGTATACTAAAGATGGCCAGTCCAACCCCACTTCATCAACTTCTTTCCTCTATTTTGCTCTGGCCCTGATAATTTCAGTATTGTACAGGAATAGTTAACTTCTGCCTTTCTGAACACAGAGATCAAGATTGATGTAAAATGAGAAAAACTCTACATTGAAAAACACTGAAGGCAACACCGACTTTTTCTGCAGATGATGACTCTGCTTTGTAAATTTTTTTCTTAACATTTGCAATGAAAATGAACTTCTCCAAAAATCCTATGTTTACATAAAAGGACAACAGGAGACAGAGATTACTGAGACAGTGAGAAATGACTTCAAACCATGATGAGGTCAAATGGCTTTTTGTTGGCTTCTAGCAATTCTCTGGATACTCCCACCCACCATCACCCCTGCAAATGTGTGCGGCTCCATGGGTCTGATTTTCTGAGACCAGTCCCACAGGTTATCAGTCTCTAGGCTGCTTTTCATTCGATATTATTTGCCATGTTGCTGCAGATTAACAAGCCTGTTTGGGGTGCTCTCAGTCCATTTTCATCATGGTCTCTTTTCTCTGTTTTGTATCTATGACAACATTGGAACTGAGCAGGATATACCTACACCTTAGAAACATATTACAGAATATTACAGAATATTGTACATATTTTTATTATCATTTTGATGGCATTTATGTAATGACCTATCATAGCACCTTTTCTATGTGTGTCTGAGTTTCCACAATACTACTTGTATTGCCAGAGTAGAAATAACTTCAGAGGTTATCACAAAACCTGAGGGATTTAGCATGATGCCTTCAGTACTGGAAGAAAACCCAAAATATAACCAGAAACCCTGGGATGCCTAAATTCCTTAAGTGAGATGATGTGTGTGGAAAATTACTTATGGTAAACAATAGATAATGCTAAGTGTTAATCCTCTGCTTTTGATGAACAGGACAAAAAGGAATATTTTTTAGGGAGAAAGTATAGGGACACATTCCCATTATGATACAATATAGCATAACAATAGACCTAACAAAATATCTGTTTAAATAAAAATCATTATTGTAGAAGAAGCTATGTTTAGAAACGTATTCATTCACTAATTAGGGGTTTTCATCTTTATTTTACAACACATGGATGCTTGGGGAGGGGAGTTGCAAGCAATTTATTATCTGTAATAAATCCCTGAAGCTTGTGAGTAATCTACTTCATACACAACCCCCCTCCTTTAGAAATATTAAATTTTGGGGTCACTCATAAGTGACTTCATTCTTGGTCACCTGACTTTGAGATGACTGATTGGAAAAGAAAGATGCAGAGCTGCTTGTTCTGTGGGAACTGAGCCGATGGTCTCCATAAGGGATATGTTTAGGAGAAAGAAGACACTGAGTTCCTCAGAAGCCGCTGGGCTATGCTTCCTCACTTATGCCCACAGAGGCTTTATTTTTCTCAGCAAGATATCTGCACCAGAACCACTGAACAGAAATGTCCTCTCGCTTTTGTCAAGTCTCTGTTAGATCCTTTAGGTCCCACACGGTACCATCTTTAAAGAATCTTTTAAAAACTCTGCTCCATGGATTTACGTGATAGACCTCTTTATTCTTCAAACCTTTACTGAGTGCACATTCACACAAAGTGTTGTCCTAGTGTTTAGAACACAATTTAGAGGCCGAACTAGGACCTGGAGGAGCGCATATTCAAGATGGAATTAGGGGCTTTGACAAGTATTAAGTGCTCCATTCTCAGAGCTGCCGAAGCAAACACTAAAAGAAAATAATAATAATTTGTAGATTACATAGAATTGTTACCAAGTTTCCTGCACATATTGAGTTAATTTTCTCATTAGATTGTAAGTTGGTTGAAGGACAGTGTCGGAGACCAGCTCCAACAGGGGGTCTCAGGAGACGAACGGATGGTGAGGAGTCGGCGAAAGAGGGGGTGGAGAAACAACACAGACACCAAAGTGAAGGTGTTGATCACAATCTTTACTTGTGAAGTTGATCATATACACTTTTCATTTTGGCAGGCTTACAGTACTTTGTGGTTACAAAACAGGAATCATTATTCAAACAAAACAAAATATTACGTAGCTACAATTAGAATAGAAGAATGTATCTTGGCTTATGCATAAGCAAGCATTTGTACTTTCAGTTCGAGTTTTGCTTTGAGTTTTTTCTGCTTAGTTAACTTTTAATAACAGTTACAAATGTCCCAAACTATTGGCCTATACCTTGACTATTCTTTCTTGACTTACTGCCTGGAACCGGTGCCATGGTTACGGCAAGTAGTTGATTTGTTATTACTTGTAATCAAACAAAAATAAGAGCACAAAACATTGTGCACAGGAACAAGAACAAGTTGCCCAGTACTAAGCACTAATTTATCTTCTTAACATTAATTTTCATTCTCTAGATTTTAATTTAATTTCTCAAAAACTTCCTTGAAAGGAATACAGGGTGTTTTTTTTTTAGACATTAACAATTTACACTCCACAGCTAAATCATTGCATTTAGAGCAAACAGATCTATGCTTTAGAAGTAGTTGCATTAATTGGGAAAGTCATGATTTTTCCTTTATACTTAATGGTCATATGAGAAATCAAACTATACTTATTAAAGGAATACAAAAACAAATCAGCCCATTCCCAGAAACATACTGCGCTCCTCCAGAGGATGGACGCCTTGCACCATCCACCTCAGTAGGGCCTTGCTATTGCCTGAGTCAGGGGAGGGGCGCAGCAGGACAGGGAGCAGATCTTATCCTCTTTGGGTTTCTTGTAGATCTGGCTTAGGACTAAATTAAACCCTGTATAGAACAAAATTGGTTTGAATTGAAACTAACCACTACCAAGAAAAGAAATTTTAAAATCCTAAATGGAAAAGAGAATTTATTATTTTGAAGAATTTTATAACTAGAAGGCTCTGACATATCGTAAGATGTAATAATTTGTCTTCCCTTTCCCCTTTATGCTATAAGAAACACAGATGAAATAAAAAGAACTGAAAGAGCTGGCACAGTGGTGCACGCCTCTAAGCCAGCAGCTCAGGAGGCTGAGGCAGGAGGATAGTGAGTTCAAAGACAGCCTCAGCAAAAACAAGGCACCAAGAAACTCAGTAGGACCCTGTCTCTAAATAAAATATAAAATAGGGCTAAGGATGTGGCTCAGTGGTCAAGCCCCTGAGTTCAATCTCCGGTAACTGCTCCCCTACACCCCGGCCCCAAAAAAACAGAACTGAAAGAGATGTTAAATGCTGAATTGAGTGCTGAATCTCCAAGACAGGAGGGAGGCTTTTTCCTGGTAAATTTGTTAAGATTTTAAATCTACCAGTTAGGGGTAAGGAAATCCCTGCATGTTAGGTGAAAGAGCCCAGCCTCCCCCAAATTGTGTCCTTGGACAAGCATCACTGGGAACACTTGGAACTCACTGACTGAGGCCAACTGTTCTGCACAATGACCTCTGATGTTTCCCTTGGCTCCAAGCACCCATATCACATGGAAGGATATGAGGACAACTCTGGGCCAGGCCAGATAGCTCATAGATTTCACAGTAATAAATTCACATTGCCACAAGCACCTGAAATCATTCAGATATATTTCTGAATAAATTGACCTTGTACTGTGTGTGTGTGTGTGTGTGTGTGTGTGTGTTAAACAATTTACTAGGCAACATGAAAATTAGATTTAAAAATTTTAATCATTTCTTGTGCTATTGAGATCAAATAGGAATCATTGTTTCCCTGATGTGCATAAGGGTTTTCATGATTGCACCATTCTTCCTCGTTTTGGTCATGCCCATTTTTTTTTGTTTGTTTGAGGAAAGGAATCCCTAAGGTTAGTCAGCAAAACATTTCATTTATTGCCAAAGCAAAAAAAAAAAAAAAGTTCTTCTATTAAGACTCTAAACTTATTTATTTTATTTTGTTTATATTTAGATTTTAAAATTAGTTGTGCTTAACTGAAAAACCGAGTTTCTATTGAAATTTAAATACTTTAAGCTTCTTAAGGCCCTGAGATTTGGAATTTTAATGAAAGCTGTGTTGGCCTATTAATCATTTGCAATGAATTATTAGAACCAAAGACAAGAATGTCTGGGCATTGAAGATAATAAGACAGTTTACTAATATATGGTATTATCATCAGGTAACAAAGTATCACTACAAATAAGAGTTATTACATGATAAATTTTCTGCGTCAATTTCTTTTTGGTTTCTTAAATCATAATTGTTAATACATATTAAATGTACAAATTAATGTACATTACGCAAATTAAAGGGATTTATTGATGTTTTCCTACTTTTATTAATATATTGTGCATTAATTTCAATTATTTTTTCTGTAAAATGGGGATAATAGGTTATCTTATAGGTTGTTGTGTGAACCAAATAAGTTAATGCATGTAAAAGTCTTATAGGCATTTAATAAGGGTTAGGTATTTTTTATCCAATGTGTGTCTCTATTCGTTACTCAATTTGAAAAATCGTGATTGGATTCAGGAATGTAAAAATTCATCTTTTCAAAGAAGTTCACTGAGTTTTGATAAAATGTATTATCCGAAATTCAATCTAATTTTTACAGAAAACATGCCACTTTTAAACTACATTAAACAAGGTTTTTAGAGTCAGGCATTTATGTGTATTGAAGCAATCAAAGAAGACTCACACTCAAATTATTTTTCTATGAAATATGCCCTAGATGATTATGATGATTATGGTTATTATTATTGCAGAGCAGAGGGTTTACTATTAAGTTGATCTAATTCCTATGCTGCATTATATAAATTGTAAGGAGGAAGTACATATTGTGTCACAAAGTGTCATTCATGAGTTATGATTGTTAATAATGGATTCCAATGGTGACCATGATGATGATTCAATCTAATGCCCTACATTAATAAAGAGCATAGAGGATAAGGAAAATTGTTTGGGTATCATCCTTCACCCTTCTCCACACCCGTGACAAACAAGAAATTAGCCAATAAAACCAAGGAAAAACTTATATGTAGATAAAATTATATAAACATACATTGGGAGATTTTTTTAATGCCCCATGAAATTGTCCCTCCTGAAATTACATTTATATTTAAGATCTTTACAATAGCAGTATGCACAACTTCAGAGATTGTATTTTTAAATCCCTGAACATTTACGTTTAGTTTTCCCTTTTACACATCCACAGACCATGTACCATTTTCTCATAGTAAAATCTGCTGGAACTGCCTTCTATGTGGAATTTTATTTCTTTTTCTGAAAACATCTAGATATCTACCTATAAAAGAGATTGTCATATTGATCTTTTTGATACGGGGAGTTAAAAGAAAGTACATGTCACTGATTTCTAAATGACTTGAAGTTCATCCAGGTAGTTGATAGAGAAAACAGAGAACGTAAGAAATGTCAAGTACATGTAGCTTCCAGCTCCATTTCAAAGTAGATTTATTGTAAACCAATGCTAATAAGGTAACCTCTTGTTTAGGGAAATTATTTAGAGAAAGCAATACCTACAACTGAACTAGATAGTTTGGTGTTCTTAGTCATTTCTGGATAAACTTTTACTACAATTTTCGTGAACACCAAGTATCACAAGAATTTCTACTTTCTCTATTTTCTTCTCTACTTTCTCTATTCTCCTGGGGGATTTCATATTCACCCTTTGCTCTAACAGTTGCCTTCAAGACAATGACTCCCAAATTCACACCTGCAATTCTAGTCTGTCTGTGTAGGGCATTTCCACGTGATTATCCCACAGATAACTCACATTCAACATTACTCAAATCAAATCCACCAAAGCCTCCTCTACATCTGCTATTCCTCACATATTCCTGTTTTCCTGAGTGATCCCACCAGCTAATCAGCCTTCCAAAACTGATTTGTTGTCTTTACCATGTCCTCTTCAACTAGGACTTTAAAGTTCTCAATATCCTTCTCCATGAGGGCTTCAGAGATTTTCTCCCACCTTCAACACAGCACGTCTTCAGATACAGACCACTTCATTTTGATCTTGTTTTAGCACTCAGATCACTTTTTTGAACTAAACAGGTGTGTCCAAAACCTGGGGAACCAGGTTTCACAGTTATCGACCCCTGCTCTTTGGACTCACATGCACAATTCCATGAGTGGGTCTATCTGCGTGTTCTAGACCTAGAGATCTGATGATTTCCTAAAACCCAATCTATCTCTATCCAGATGTCCCTCTTTTCAGTCTGCACTCACGTGAAAGAGATTTATGGTCCCCTATTGTTGATACTCTGCAATCATTGATGTCCATGCTCATACCCAAGCCTGTTTTCCAGAGACACACCTGGGCTCTCTGGTGGCCCACGGCATGGTGGGGGGGTGGGACGTTTTCCGAGGTTTCTATTGCCAAGTACCTTGCTTAGAAATCAGGCCTGACACAGCTTCACAGAGCCTTGTTCCAGCCCCATAGGCTGATACCCTGCCACCTCCCCTGAAGTAGCAGGCTCCTCAGAATGACCCAGGGCTTGGCAGAATCCACTGGTACTATCCCACCAGCCTTTTGAAGCCTAGCTGGAGTCTCCATAGAAACAGGGTATATCTCTAAGGAAATGGGCTCCCTCCTCTCGCCCCAGTGTGATGTAGCTCTCAGAGAAGCTCAATAGTGAGGATCTTTCCATTTATAGCAATTAGGATAACCAAGTGTTCTGAGCTTGCTGAGCCTTAGATTGCAGATTCCTGCTATATTCTTTGAGATTTCTGCCATCAATGTTGCTTGAGATGCCAACTTGCCATCCCACTAACTATAAGACAGTGTTCTCAGTAAAGACTAATCCCACAACAAATAACACACACACACACACACACACACACACACACACACACACACATGCACACGCCCATCTATCATGGTGAGCGAGGCTTTGTATCTGTGATACAGACCGAATGCACCCACCAATCACATTCACTGCTTCAAACAAATCGTGATCAGGAAACAACTGATGTCACTTGTAAAATGTGATATGTCCTGGACTATCACTGTGGTAAAAAAAAGAAGTAGAGAAATGCAAAAAAAATGGGAGAAAATACTTAACCTCTTAGAGACCTAAAAAAATATTTAGATGTGGTTCCAACCAATCCTGAGTTAAAAATCATCTTGAAAAAATGCTTTCACTTCTATTTATTTACTTACTTACTTACTTACTTACTGCAGTACTGGGGATTGAACCCAGTGGCACTCTACCATGAAGCTATATCCCCAGCCTTTTCAATTATTTGGTGTGGGGGACCTTGCAGAGTTTCAAATTTATTATCCTCCTTCCTTAGTCTCCCAAGTACCTGGGATTACAGGCAGGTACCACTCTTCCCCATTAATTACTTATTTTTAAAATAAGGCTATATTTAAAAAATTGAACAATAATTTGTACTCAAAGAATGCACAGATCTAAAGTGTACAGGCTTATAATATTTTACATATATATGAACCAAAAAAAAATCAGGATACAAAACATTTCCATCACTTTAGACAATTCCTTCATGCTTCAACTGGTATCACCCCTGAGCTCCAAAAAAAAAAAAAAGACCACCATTATTTCTTGACCATTATAGCTGTTTTGCTAATTTTTGAAGTTTATTTAAAGGAAACATACAGTATATATTTTGTATCTGGCTTCTTTCACCCAGAATTTTTTTTTATATTTGTCAATGTTATTAATGTTCCAGTATTTGTGTTTCTAAAGAAACTGAATTATTCCACTGCATGATAAAGCATGATTTGTCTTCTGTCCTTCTGCTGAAGACATATTTGTTTGAGTTATTATGAATTTTTACACAAGAATTATTGTGAACTGTGCATTAATTTCCTTGGAAATATACTAGAAATGGGATTGTTTTGAACAGAATAACTACATATTTAATTAAATTAGAAATTACTAAATATTTTTGAAAAGTAAGTGTATAGACTTCAAATTTCACCTTGAGTATCTATCGAAATAGCAAGAAAGCATGTTGTTTTAATCATTATAATAACTAAAAAAGCAGAAAAAAATGCAAATTAATGACTTTCCTTGAGTTTAATAGGGATGATTATTATAAGGCAAACAACAAACCAAAGTCTGGGGAGAGATAAGCAACCAAAATAATCCAGGCATTTTTTTAACTATGGGAGAACCCACTAGATACATAGGAGTTTATTTATTAAAAGAACTCAAAAAAATAGTTAATGGATTGCTAAAGACTTAGTATAGACTGGTTTAAGAGCATAAAGACCCAGAGGGCTATGGACATAAGATATTTGTATTTTTTTTTCTCTATTAATTCCACCAAATGCTCCCAGGAAGATAGGAAAGTATTCTGACAAAGTATCTTTAACGGTATCATTTCTTGGATAGGTGGAGGGACAAAGAACAGCAACAGCAGCCAAAACTCCTCCCAGACCCATTTCCTGATTTTTTGCATAAAACAAAACTGTAATCTTCAGAGGCAATAGTAACAGAAACTGTTACTTTAGGACACTCAACAGAAAACCTTTGCAGCTATGGAAAGGAAAAGACCGAAATGTCTAACGTCGGGAGGAATAAGAACTAGCCTCAGCCATATTGCTAGAAAGTGGGTCACTGTGAAGGCCATATTTCTGTGACTGAGTTTACAGTACCTAAGGCAGGGCTTCCTGGAAACTTCAGAAATCCCTTCTCTGTTTCCCACTAGTCCACTAACATGCATTGACTGAAAATAACAGTAGAATACAGCTGAGAATTCTTCAAGAAATAGATTATCTCTGGAGAACAGCAAAAATAGAATACACAAAAGAAAGCAGGGAACAATATTAACAAAATGAACTCAGCCATATAGAATAAAAATAACATTACAGTCAATTGAGATCAATCCCAGAATGCAAGGCTGGTTCAATATTCAAAAATTCAATCAACCGAATTTCCATAGTAAGAGACTAAATAAGAAAAAATATATATCATTTCAATAGATGCAGAGAAAATAAGAAAATTCAGTATCTATTTATGATAAAAAAGTATAACTAAATGAAACTAGGGGCAAAGTCCAGTGGTATAGTGCAGGCTTGTTATGCATAAGGCTCTGAAATCAAAACCCAGCACACATACACCAAAAAAAAAAAAAAACTACTAGTAAAAAATGGATAGACATTTTCTAACTTGATAAAAGGCATTGAGTAAATGTAATGTGCCAGACACATAGCTTATATTATCTCAAAACGTTTTTCAGCAGTTGTGAAATAGACATCATTAATATCCTAAGCAAGGAACAAACTGAGGAATAGAGATGAGCTGACTTTTTTACAAACAACATCTAGTAAAAAACAGATGGATTTCAATCCACATCTATCTGGACCAAGAGCCTACTGTTTTACTATAATATTTTTCATTTAAGATTGAAAAAGTAAAAGAAATTTTAGTTCAAGAAAATGGATCACAGATTAGCATGGGTAACATGATAGAAAATCAGTAATTGTATCAATCATTGTTTTTTCAGGAAATGTAATGTATGGTGAGGTAAATTTTATAATACAAAAGAAAAAAAATACCTAAGTATATATCATTTGTCAAAATTTTTTGTATCTTATAAAACTTAAAAAAATAAAAGTTTCTACTGAAAAAAAAATAGATCAATGTATTTAAAAGCAGGTGACTTATAATTTTACTTTTAAGAAATAATCAGAGATGATTACAGATACATATGTATGAAAGCTTCTATTCCAATATTTATGATAGTAAATGGAATGGAAGGTTTCTATGTTCAATAAAAAGGGAGATATTAACTTAATTTCATGTTAGGAAATTAAGATAACAAGGCAAACAACTAAATAGAGTACAACAATATTGGGAAATTTTGCTTTGGATATTTTAAAGATAGATAGAGGTAGAATGGGATGAATGCAAAGAGAGCTTTGATTTTGTGACCTGTTCTATTCTTCTGAATAACTCTGCATTTTCTTCATTTTTCCACAATAAAAACTTATTACTTGAAATAAAAGACATACAAAAAATATTCATCACAGTGAAGCACAGTGTTAGGAAGGAGATACTGCAGATTCAATGAGACACAGGGGTTGATAGCTGGTTGTTCATTTTGACCAAGTCTCCATTTATTCTTACAAAAGAGCACCCATGCAAAAGTCTGTGAGAAGTTATGCTCTCTTTAAAGTCACTCCTATACGTCTCTTTCCAGAGTCCAGGCATCTCTGTATACAATATTATTTGCCATGTTGCTGCAGATTAACAAGCCTGTTTGGGGTGCTCTCAGTCCATTCTCGTCATGGTCTCTTTTTCTCTGTTTTGTAGCTATGATACCATTGGAAATGAGCAATCAATCATTTGTCACCTAATTCATCTTCTTGGACTTTTCCAACCACTCCAACCTACAGGGCTGGTTATTTCTGCTCTTTCTGGTCATTTACCTGACCACTCTCCTGGGGAACATGCTCATAATAGTGGCCACCAGGGTCAGTCCTGCTCTCCACACTCCAATGTACTTTTTCCTCAGCAATTTGAGCTTCTTGGACGTCTGCTAAATATCCATCACGCTCCCAGTACTGCTGGTAAACTTCTTCTGGGATAAGAAGGCCATTTCTTATGAGGGCTGCCTTTCCCATATCTTCTTGGTGACATGTGCTGGCACAGAAGGCTTCTTACTGGCTGTGTGGCCAGTAGAGTGCTGTGTGGCCACCTGCCGTCCTCCTCAGTATCCAGTCATCATGAGTGTGAAGGTCTGTGTTGGCCTGGTGACTGGGTCCTGGCTGTGTGGGCTGGTGAATCTGGTCACACACCCGGTGCTGGCCATCACACTCACTCTTTGTGGGCCCCACCAGTTCAGCCACTTTCCCTGTGACACCCCATTGCTCCTGAATCTCTCCTGCTCTGACACCTCTGTCAACAAGTCTGTGCTCCACGTGGTCAGTGCCACCATGGGCCTGAGCCCCTGCCTCTTCACTGCAGGCTCCTACGCACTCATCATGGTGGCCATCCTGGAGATTCCCTCTGCCCAGGGCACAAGAAAAGCCTTCTCCACTTGTGTGTCCCCCCTCAATGTTGTGGTGGTCTTCTATGGAACAGCCAACTTCCACTATGACAGACCCAGAGAAGGCTGGACATGAACACCCTGGTCTCTGTGCTCTTCTGTGTGGTGATCCCCCTGTAAGCCCCGTCATTCACAGCCTGAGGAGCAACGAGGTCCAGAGTGCCCTGAGGAAGCTGGCTGGAGGGTGTGAATCTCTTTGCATGATCAAAGTCTAGACCAATCATCAAACTGGAGTATAGAGTCATCTGGAAAAAGATGCCTCCCAGGGACTTGTAGGCACCTGGTTAGAGAGTCTGTTTCTGGAGCTTTAACTCCAATTTCCGCTTTTAAAATCTCTGATACTCCTTTCTCTCCACTCTTTTAACCAACACCATTTTCTCTCTTTCAGTTCAAGTGCGTTGGACACCTTGTGTGGGTGTTCAGCACCATCTCTGTCCTTCTGTGTTCTCTCCACACCAGAGGGACAGAAAGTACGAGAACCTCGTTTTCCACACTCCCATGCCAGCAGGCCTCCATTTTAGGAGATCAGCCAAACACTAGGAAGAGAGGAATAAAGGAAAGGAAGAAAGCGGGTTCTTTTTGATCCCATAGCATCATCAGCAGCAAACCAGCTCTGTAGAGGCAGGAACTAATCTTGGTGCCAGGAGACTGCAGTACAGAAAGACTGTTACAGAGAGCAGAGGTTGGAGACTGGGCTGGAGAAGAACTGTTTCAGAGAGCAGATGTTGGAGTCTGGGGTACAAAACGACTGTTCCAGAGAGCAGAGGATGGAGACTGGGGTATAAAAAGACTGTTGCAGACAGCAGAGGTTGCAGACTGAGTTGCAGAAGGACTGTTACAGAGGGCAGAGTTTGAGGACTTGGGTGCAGAAATACTGTTACAGAGAGCAGAGGTTGGAGACTGCAGTACAGAAGGACTGTTACAGAGAGCAGAGGTTGGAGACTGTAGTGGAAAAGGACTGTTACAGAGAGAATATTTAGGAGACTGGGGTGAGGAAGGACTGTTGCAGAGAGCAGAGTTTGGAGACTGTGGTGCAGAAAGACTGTTGTAAAGAGAAGATGTTGGAGACTGGGGTGCAGAAGTACTGATGCATAGAGTAGATTTTGGAGACTTGGGTGCAGAAGGACTATTGCAGAGAGTAGAGGTTGGAGATTTTGTTGCAGGAGAACTGTTGCAGAGAGCAGAGGTTGGAAACTGGGGTGGAGAAAGACTGTTGCAGAGAGTAACATTTGAAAATTGGCGTGCCACAGGACTGTTGCAGAGAGTAGAGGTTGGAGAGTGGGGTTCAGAAGGATCGTTGCAGAGAGTAGAGTATGGAGATTGGGGTATAGAAGTAGTGTTCTAAAGAGCAGAGGTTGAAGACTGCGGTGCAGAAAGTCTGTTTGAGAGAGCAGTTGTTGAAGACTGAGGTGCAGAAAAACTGTTACAGAGAGCAGTTTTTGGAGACTGGCGTGCAGGACTGATACTGAGAGCAGAGTTTGGAGACTGGGGTGTAGAAGGATCTTACGAAGAGCAGAGTTTGGAGACTGAGGTGCAGAAGGACTGTTACAGAGAGCAGAGTTTGGAGACTGGGGTGCAGAAGGACTGTTAATGAGAGCAGAGTTCAGAGACTTGGATGCAGAAGGCCTGTTACAGAAAGAAGATGGAGACTGTTGTGCAGAAGGCCTGTTACAGAGAGCAGACTTTGGAGACTGGAGTGCAGAAAAACTGTAACAGAAAGCCGAGTTATGAGACTTTTTTTCAGAATGATTATACATAGAGCAGAAATTGGAGACTGAGGTGCAGAAGGACTGTTACAGAGAGTAGATGTTGAAGTCTGAGGTGTAGAAAGACCATTGTAGAGAGTAGAGTTTGGAGACAGAGGTGCAGAAGGACTGTTGAGGAGTGCAAAGGTTGAAGACTTTGCTTTAGAAGGACTGTTGCAGAGAGCAGATTTTGGAGTCTGAGGTGCAGAAGGACTGTAAAGAGATCAGAGGTTGGAGACTCTAGTGCAGAAGGACTGATAGACAAAGCAGGGGTTGGAGACTGGTGTGCAGAACAGTTACAGAGAGAATAGTTCGGAAACTGAAGTACAGAAGGACTGTTACAGAGAGCAGAGGTTGGAAACTGGTGCGAAGAAAGACTGTTTCAGAGATCAGATGTTGGAGACTGGGGTGCAGAAGCACTGTTGCAGAGAGGAGGTTGGAGACTGGGATGCAGAAAGACTGTGACAGAGAGTAGGGGTTGGAGACTGGGGTGCAGAAGAACTGTTGCGGAGAGCAGACGTTGGAGATTAGGGTGGAGAAGGACTGTTGCTGATAGCAGAATTTGGAGACTCAGGTGCAGAAGGAATGTTACAGAGAGCAGTCGTTAGAGACTTGAGTGCAGAAGTACTGATACAAAAAGCAGAAATTGGAGACTGGGGTGCAGAAAGACTGTTGTAGAGAGCAGATGTTGGAGACTGAGGTGCAGAAGGACTGTTGCATAGAGTAGAGGTTGAAGACTTGGGTGCAGAAGGACTATTACAGAGAGTAGTGTTTGGAGATTGGGTTTCAGGAGAACTGTTGCAGAGTGCAGAGGTTGGAGACTGGGGTGCAGAAAGACTGATACAGAAAGCAGAGGTTGGAGACTGGGGTGTAGAAAAACTGTTGCAAAGAGCAGAGGTTGGAGACTAGGGTGGAGAAGGACAGTTTTCGAGAGCTGATGTAGAAGACTGGGGTTCAGATGGAGTGTTGCAGAGAGCAGAGTTTGGAGACTGCGGTGCAGTAGGACTATTGCAGAGAGCAGAGGTTGCATACTGAGGTTCAGAGGACTATTACAGCAGCAGAGTTTGGAGACTGTGGTGCAGAAGGACTGATACAGAAAGCAGAGGTTGGAAACTGGGGTGAAGATGAACCATTAAAGAAAACAGAGTTTGGAGACTGTGGACCATAAGGACTGTTACAGAGAGCAGAGGTTGGAGATTGGGGTGCAGAAGGATTGTTACAGATAGCAGAGTTGGGAGACTTATTTTCAGAAGGATCATACAGAGAGCAGAGGTTGGAGACTTAGGTGCAGAAAGATTGTTACAGAGAGTAGATGTGGAAGACTGAGGTGTAGAAAGACCATTGCAGAGAGCAGAGGTTGGAGACTGAGGTTTAGAAGGACTGTTGCGGAGTGCAGAGGTTGGAGACTTGGATGTAGAAGGACTGTTGCAGAGAGCAGAGGTTAGAGATTGGGGTGCAGAAAGACTGTTGCAGACAGCAGAATTTGGAGTCTGAGGTGCAGAAGGACTGTAAGAGAACAGAGGTTGAAGACTTGAGTGCAGAAGGACTGATAGAGTAAGCAGGGGATAGAGACTGGTGTGCAGAAGGACAGTTACAGAGAGAAGAGTTTGGAAACTGCAGTACAGAAGGACTTTTAAGGAGAGCAGAGGTTGGAGACTGGGGTTGAGAAGGACTGTTGCAGAGATCAGATGTTGGAGACTTGGGTGCAGAAGGACTGTTGCAGAGAGGAGGTTTGAGACTTGGGTCCAGAAGGACTGTTGCAGAGAGCATAGGTTGGAGACTGGTGTGCAGTAGGAGTATTGAAGGGAGCAGAGGTTGCAGACTGAGGTGCAGAAGGACTGTTACAGCAGCAGTGTTTAGAGACTGTGGTGCAGAAGTACTGATACAGAAAGCAGAGTTTGGAAACTGGGGTGCAGAAGGACCACTAAAGAAAATAGTGGTTGGAGACTGCCGAACAGAAGGACTATTACAGAGAGCAGAGGTTGGAGACTGGGTTGCAAAAAGACTGTTACAGAAAGCAGAGTTTGTAGACTGATTTTCAGAAGGATCATACAGAGAGCAGAGGTTGGAGACTAAGGTGCAGAAATACTGTAGCAGAGAGTAGATGTTGAAGACTAAGGTGTAGAAAGATCATTGCAGAGAGCAGTGGTCGGAAACTGAGGTGCAGAAGGACTGTTGCAGAGTGCAGAGTTTGGAGACTTGGGTGTAGAAGGACTGTTGCAGAGAGCAGAGGTTGGAGATTGGGGTGCAGAATTACTGTTGCAGAGAGCAGAATTTGGAGACTGTGGTGCAGAAGGACTGTACAGAGAGAAGAGGTTGAAGACTTGAGTGCAGAAATACTGATAGAGTAAGCAGGGGTTGGAGACTGGTGTGCAGAAGGACAGTTACAGAGAGAAGTGTTTGGAAACTGCAGTACAGAAGAACTGTTACAGAGAGCAGAGGTTGGAGACTGGGGTGGAGAAGGACTGTTGCAGAGATCAGATGTTGAAGACTGGGTTGCAGAAGGACTGTTACAGGGAGGAGGTTGGAGACTGGGGTGCAGAAAGACTGTTGCAGAGAGTAGGGGTTGGAGATTGGGGTGAAGAAGGACTGTTGCTGAGACCAAAATTTGGAGTCTGAGGTGCAGAAGAACTGTTACAGAGAGCAGTGGTTAGAGACTTGAATGCAGAAGTACTAATACAGAAAGCAGAGTTTGGAGACTGGGGTGCAGAAAGACTATTGTAGAGAGCAGATGTTGGAGACTGGGGTGCAGAAAGACTGTTGCATAGAGTAGAGGTTGGAGACTTGGGTGCAGAAGGACTATTGCAGAGAGTAGAGGTTGGAGATTTGGGTGCAGAAGAACTGTTGCAGAGAGTAGAGGTTGGAGACTGGGGTGGAGAAAGACTGTTGCAGAGAGTAGAGGTTGGAGACTGGGGTGGAGAAAGACTGTTGCAGAGAGTAACATTTGAAAATTGGGGTGCCACAGGACTGTTGCAGAGAGCAGAGATTGGAGACTGAAGTGGAGAAGGACTGTTACAGAGAGCAGAGTTTGGAGACTGGGGTGGATAAGGACTTATACAGAAAGCAGAGGTTGGAGACTGGGGTGCAGAAGAACTATTGCAGAGAGCAGAGATTGCAGACTGATGTGCAGAAGGACTGTTACAGCAGCAGAGTCTGGAGACTATGGTGCAGACAGACTGATACAGAAAGCAGAGGTTTGAAACTAGGGTGCAGAAAGACCATTAAAGAAAACATGGGATCCAACATGGCAGCCGGCGAGGAAGCAGCAATTCCAAAGTCTTCACTTTAACGGGATAAGAAAGACCCATCGGAACAGCGGCAGCCTAACTACAGAGGAACTTCTAGCATAATTCCCTTAAGAAGAGAGCTGCCGTGAACTGGTAGGTTTATTGGAAGTGACAGTTTGTCCCAGAGAAGTGAAACTTGGACGGCCATGCGGGCACAGAGGTCTAGTACCGCAGCCATCAGCTGCTCCGGCAAGCGGCTCCCCCGGGAGGCTTAGCTCTCGCTCTGGGAGGAGCCGCCTCACCTGCCTGGTTCGTAACCAAGCGGCCACAGCTACCTGGCTCTACAGGTAGCCCCGCAGCGGGTGGAGAAATCAACTTCTGCAACCAGCAATCGCTTTTGCAAGCGGTGGACACCCGGAGGGACTTAGCCAGCCCCGCCAGAACCGAAATTCGGCCTCCACCATCCGGGCTCCCCTGGGAGGCCTAGTGCTCGCTCTGGGAGCAGCTGCCTCACCCACCCAGTCCCACAGCTACCCGGCTAGACAGGTGGCCCCGCGGCGGATGCAGAAATCAAGTTCTGCAACCAGCAGCCGCTTTTGCAAGCGGTGGACACCCGGAGCGACTTGGCACGCTCCGCCCAAACCGAAATTCGGCCTCCACCATCCGGGCTCCCCTGGGAGGCCTAGTGCTCGCTCTGGGAGCAGCTGCCTCACCCACCCGGTCCCTAACCAGGCCGCCACAGCTACCCGGCTAGACAGAAGGCCACGCGGCGGGTGCAGAAGTCAAGTCCTTCAACCAGCAACCGCCTTTGCAAGCGGCGGACACCCGGAGCCACATGGCCCGCCCCGCCCAAACCGGCAGTCGGCCTCCGCCATCCGGGCTTCCCTGGGAGGCCTAGTGCTCACTCTGGGAACAGTCGCCTCACCTGCCTGGTTTCTAACCACATGGTCGCAGCTACCCGGCTCTACAGGTGGCCCCCCCGGCGGGCGCAGAGGTCCAATCCCGCAACCACCAGCAGATACTGAAAGCGACGGCGGCCCGGAGCGGAGTGGCAGCCCAAACCGGCAGACGCCTCTGCCATATCGGCTCTCCCGGGAGGCCCTGCTCTTGCTCGGCGAACAGCCAAATCACCCGCCCGGATCTTAACCACACAGACACAGCTACCCCGCTCTTCACGTTGCTCCTGGTGGCCCGACTCAGCTAGAAGGGTCCCCGCATTGCCCAGCATATGGCCATGCCCTGCGGGCTCTGCTAATAGCCCCGCCCACATGGCGAACAACTGGAAAACTTCAAAATCTCTCTGTGGGCGTGACCGCAAAGGCCAAAGACTCTCGACACCCAACTCCCCTTACTGCCAGAGTCAGGCAGACCTGAGACCCACCAACAGAACAGGCCTAGAGGCCTGCCAGCATGGTAGATATGCCACTACAATTGGAGTAGGGGCAGAGCAGAGCAGCCACCCGCATCCGGATCAGGCCCAACGACCCAAGGGGGTGATAGTCATATCACCACAATTGGAGGCGTGGCAGAGCAGAGCCGCCAACTGCACGCGCAGGGTGGGCAGACCGGTGAACAACCCGCAGAGCAGGCCTAGCGACCCGCCAGCGCAGTATTGAGATCACCCCAACTAGAGAAGGAGCACAGCCACTACCCGCCCTGCAAGGGAGATTTTTCAACTATACAAGAGCAATGTAAATAATTAAGGGGAAAAACTCATAAACACAACAGTTTCACCAAGCAGAAAGAAACGTGAGCAGCATGAAAAGACAAAGAATGAAAGGACCACAAGCAATGCAGGTCAACTCAACTTTAGAAGAGGTAATAGCTGCAACAGATGGAATGTCAGATAAAGAGTTCAGGATATATATGCTTCAGATTATCTGGAGTCTAAAGGAAGACATGAGTCAGCAAAATCAGACAATGAAAGATCACATTGACAAACAAATCCAGGAAGTAAAAGATCAATTTCACAGGGAGATAGAGGTAATAAAAAACAAACAAATTAAAACCCTAGAAATGCAGGAAACAATAAACCAACTTAAAAACTCAATTGAGAATACTACCAGCAGAGTAGATCACTTAGAAGAGAGAACATCAGGCAATGAAGACAAAGTATTTCGACTGGAAAAGAACATAGACAGCTCAACAAGTCTGCTAAGAAACCATGAGCAGAACATCCAAGAATTATGGGACAATATCAAAAGACCAAATTTAAGAGTCATTGGGATACAGGAAGGCACAGAGCTCCATACCAAAGGAATAAACAGTCTATTCAGTAAAATAATATGAGAAAACTTCCCAGACTTGAAGAATGAGACAGAATCCCAAATCCTAGAAGCCTACAGGACGCCGAATGTGCAAAATCATTAGAGATCCACACCTAGACATATTATAATGAAGATGTCCAACATACAGAATAAGGAGAGAATTTTAAAAGCTGCAAGAGAAAGAAAGCAGATTACATTTAGGGGCAAACCAATCAGGATAACAGCTAATATCTCAACACAGACTCTGAAAGCTAGAAGATCCTAGAATAACATATTTCAAACACTGAAAAACATGGGTTTCAACCAAGAATCGTGTATCCGGCGAAATTAAGCTTCAGGATAGAAGATGAAATTAAAACCTTCCAGGATAAACAAAAGTTAAAAGAATTCGCAGCTAGAAAACCATCTCTTCAAAAAATCTTTTGCAAAACATTACAGGAAGAGGAAATGGACAATAACATTGAAAACCAACAATGAGAGGTAGGACAGTAAAGGGGGGAAAGTAGTCAAAGAGAATAACAAATCAGGTTTTGTAACATCAATTAACAAATATGGCTAAAAGAACAAACCATATCTCAATAATAACCCTAAATGTTAATGGATTAAACTAACCAATTAAGAGACACAGGCTAGTAGAATGGATCACAAAACAAGACCCAACAATATGCTGCCTACAGGAGACGCATCTGATAGGAAAAAATATTCATAGACTGAAGGTGAAAGGTTGGGAAAAATCATACCACTCATATGGACTGAGGAAACAAGCAGAAGTGTCCATACTCATATCTAATAAAATAGATTTCAAGCCAAAGTTAATCAAAAGGGATAAAGAAGGACACTTCATACTGCTCAAGGGAACCATACACCAACAAGACATAACAATCATAAATATATATGCCCCAAATAATGGTGCAGCTGTGTTCATCAAGCAAACTCTTCTCAAATTCAAAAGTCTAATAGATCACCATACAATAATCATGGGAGACTTCAACACACCTCTCTCACCACTGGACAGATCTTCCAAACAAAAGTTAAATAAGCAAACTATAGAACTCAATAACACAATTAACAACCTAGACTTAATTGACATATATAGACTATACCACCCAACATCAAGTAGTTACACCTTGTTCTCAGCAGCACATGGAACCTTCTCAAAAATAGACCATATATTATGTCACAGGGCAATTCTTAGACAATATAAAGGGGTAGAGATAACACCATGCATCTTATCTGATCATAATAGAATAAAACTGAAAATCAATGATAAAAGAAAGAAGGAAAAATCAAGCATAACTTGGAGAATGAACAATAGGATGCTGAATGATCAATGGGTTTTAGAAGACATCAAGGAGGAAATTAAAAACTTCCTAGAGTTAAATGAGAACACAGACACAACATATTGGAATCTATGGGACACTTTGAAAGCAGTTCTAAGAAGAAAATTCATTGCTTGGAGTTCACTCCTCAAAAAGAGAAAAAAAAAACAACAAATAAATGATCTCTTACTTCATCTCAAAATCCTAAAAAAAGAAGAGCTAAACAACAGCAAAAAAAGTAGAAGGCAAGAAATAATTAAAATCAGAGCTGAAATTAATGAAATTAAAACAAAACAAACAATTGAGAAAACTAAAAATTGGTTCTTTGAAAAAATAAATAAAATCGACAGACCCTTAGCCATGCTAATGAAGAGAAGAAGAGAGAGAACTCAAATTACTAACATATGGGATTAAAAAGGCAATATCACAACAGACACTTCAGAAATACAGAAGATAATCAGAAATTATTTTGAATCTTTATACTCCAATAAAATAGAACATAGTGAAGGCATAGATAAATTTCTTAAGTCTTATGATCTGCCCAGATTGAGTCAGGAGGATATAGACAACCTAAACAGACCAATAACAATAGAGGAAATAGAAGAAATCATCAAAAGATTACCAACTAAGAAAAGCCCAGGACCTGATGGGTATACAGCAGAGTTTTACAAAACCTTTAAACAGGAACTAACACCAATACTTTTCAAGCTATTTCAGGAAATAGAAAAAGAGGGAGAACTTCCAAATTTATTCTATGAGGCCAATATCACCCTGATTCCGAAACCAGACAAAGACACTTCAAAGAAAGAAAACTACAGACCAGTATCTCTAATGAACCTTGACGCAAAAATCCTCAATAAAATTCTGGCGAATCGGATTCAAATACATATCAAAAAAATTATACACCATGATCAAGTAGGATTCATCCCTGGGATGCAAGGCTGGTTCAATATATGGAAATCAATAAATGTTATTCACCCCATCAATAGACTTAAAAATAAGAACCATATGATCATCTCGATAGATGCAGAAAAAGCATTCGACAAAGTTCAGCATCGCTTTATGTTCAAAACTCTAGAAAAATTAGGGATAACCGGAACATACCTCAACATTGTAAACGCAATCTATGATAAGCCACAGGCCAGCATCATTCTGAATGGAGAAAAATTGAAGGCATTCCCTCTAAGATCTGGTACAAGACAGGGATGCCCTCTCTCACCACTTCTGTTCAACATAGTCCTTGAAACACTGGCCAGAGCAATTAGACAGACAAAAGAAATTAAAGGCATAAGAATAGGAAAAGAAGAACTTAAATTATCACTATTTGCAGATGATATGATCCTATACCTAGCAGACCCAAAAGGGTCTACAAAGAAGCTATTAGAGCTAATAAATGAATTCAGCAAAGTGGCAGGATATAAGATCAACATGCATAAATCAAAGGCATTCCTGTATATCAGCGACAAATCCTCTGAAACGGAAATGAGGACAACTACTCCATTTACAATATCCCCCCCAAAAA
Source organism: Ictidomys tridecemlineatus (assembly GCF_052094955.1). Taxonomy (NCBI): domain Eukaryota; kingdom Metazoa; phylum Chordata; class Mammalia; order Rodentia; family Sciuridae; genus Ictidomys; species Ictidomys tridecemlineatus. Next base: position 37,344 of record NW_027522798.1, on the reverse strand, counting down.
TAAAATACTTGGGAATCAACCTAACAAAAGAGGTGAATGATTTATATAATGAAAATTACAGAACCCTAAAGAAAGACATAGAAAAAGACATTAGAAGATTGAGAAATATACCCCGCTCATGTATAGGCAGAACTAACATCATCAAAATGGCGATATTACCAAAAGTTCTCTATAAGTTCAATGCAATACCAATCAAACTCCCAACAGCATTTCTTGTAGAAATAGATAAAAGAATCATGAAATTTATATAAAATAATAAAAGACCCAGAATAGCAAAAACAATGCTAAACAGGAAGTGTGAATCAGGCGGTATAGCGATACCAGACTTCAAACTATACTACAGAGCAATAGTAACAAAAACAGCATGGTACTGGTACCAAAACAGGCGGGTGGACCAATGGTACAGAATAGAGGACAAAGTAACCAATACACAAAACTACAACTACCTTATATTTGATAAAGGGGCTAAAAGCATGAAATGGAGGAAGGATAGCATCTTCAACAAATGGTGCTGGGAAAACTGGAAATCCATTTGCATCAAAATGAATCTCAATCCCTATCTCTCGCCATGCACAAAAGTTAACTCAAAATGGATCAAGAAGCTTGATATTCAATCAGAGACACGGCATCTGATAGAAGAAAAAGCTGGCTACGATCTACGTACTGTGGGATCGGGCCCCAAATTCCTCAATAGGACACCCATAGCGCAAGAGTTAACAACTAGAATCAACATATGGGACTTACTCAAACTAAAAAGTTTTTTCTCAGCAAAAGAAACAATAAGAGAGATAAATAGGGAGCCTACATCCTGGGAACAAATGTTTAATCCACACACTTCCGATAGAGCCCTAATAACCAGAACATAAAAAGAACTCAAAAAATTATACAATAAGATAACAAATAACCCAATCAATAAATGGGCCAAGGACCGGAATAGACACTTCTCAGAGGAGGACATACAATCAATCAATAAGTACATGAAGAAATGCTCACCATCGCTAGCAGTCAGAGAAATGCAAATGAAAACTACCCGAAGATACCATCTCACTCCAGTAAGATTGGCACCCATTAGGAAGTCAAACAACAATAAGTGCTGGAGAGGATGCGGGGAAAAGGGCACTCTTGTTCATTGCTGGTGGGACTGCAAATTGGTGCAGCCAATTTGGAAAGCAGTATGGAGATTTCTTGGAAAGCTGGGAATGGAACCAGCATTTGACCCAGCTATTCCCCTTCTCGGTCTATTTCCTAAAGACTTAAAAAGAGCATGCTACAGGGACACTGCTGCATCGATGTTCATAGCAGCACAATTCACGATAGCAAGATTGTGGAACCAACCTAGATGCCCTTCAATAGATGAATGGATAAAAAAATGTGGCATTTACGCAGCACTAAAAAATGACTAAATCATGGAATTTGCAGGGAAATGGATGGCATTAGAGCAGATTATGCTTAGTGAAGCTAGCCAATCCCTAAAAAAAATACCAAATGTCTTCTTTGATATAATGAGAGCAACTAAGAATAGAGTAGGGAGGAAGAGCAGGAAGAAAAGATTGACATTAAACAGAGGCACGAGATGGGAGGGAAAGAGAGAGAAAAGGGGAATTGCATGGAAATGGAAAGAGACCCTCATTGTTATAAAAACTACATAAAAGAGGTTGTGAGGGGAATTGGAAGAAAAAATAAGGAGAGAAATGAATTACAGTAGATGGGATAGAAAGAGAAGATGGGGGGAGGGGGATAGTAGAGGATAGGAAATGCAGCAGAATACATCAGTTACTAGTATGGCATTATGTAAAAATGTGAATGTGTAACCTATGTGATTCTGCAATCTGTAATTGGGGTAAAAATGGGAGTTCATAACTCACTTGAAACTATTGTTCGAAGTATGATATGTCAAGAGCTTTGTAAGGTTTTGAACAACCAATAAAAAAAATGTGGCATTTATACACAATGGAGTATTACTCTGCATTAAGAAACGACAAAATCATAGAATTTGGAGGGAAATTGATGGCATTAGAGCAGATTATGCGAAGTGAAGCTAGTCAATCATTAAAAAACAAATACCAAATGACCACTTTGATATAAGGGGAGTAAACAAGGACAGGGTAGAGACGAAGAGCTTGAGAAGAAAAATTACATTAAACAGGAATGAGAGGTGGGAGGGAAAGGGAGTGAGAAGGGAAATCGCATGGAAATGGAAGGTGATTTTCAGGGTTATACAAAATGATATATAAGAGGAAAGGAGGGGTAAGACAAGATAATACAAATGGAAGAAATGATTTACAGTAGAAGGGGTAGAGAGAGAAAAGGGGAGGGGAGGGGAGGGGAGGGGGGATAGTAGAGAATAGGACTGACAGCAGAATAAATCAGACACTAAAAAAGCAATATGTCAATCAATGGAAGGGTAACTGATGTGATACAGCAATCTGTATACGAGGTAAAGTTGGGAGTTCATAACCCGCTTGAATCAAACTGTGATATATGATGTATTAAGAACTGTGTACTGTTTTGAACGACCAACAATATGAAAAAATTTAAAAAAAAAGAAAACAGATGTTGAAACCTTCGAAACAGAAGGACTGTTACAGAGAGCAGAGGTTAGAGACTTGGGTGCAGAAGAAGTGTTGCAGAAAACAGAGGTTGGAGACTGGGGTGCAGAAGGACCATTGCAGATTGAAGACTTGGAGACTGAGGTGCAGAAGGATTGATACAGAGAGCAGAGGTTGAATACTGGGGTGTAGAAGGACTGTTGCAGAGACAAGAGGTTGGAGATTGGGGTGCACAAGGACTGCTGCAGAGAGCAGAATTTGGAAACTGAGTTGCAGAAAGACTGTTACAGAGAGCACAGGTTGGAGACTTGATTGCAGAAGGACTGATAGAGAAAGCAAAGGTTTGAGACTGAGGTGCAGAAGGACCATTACAGAGAGAAGTGTTTGGAAACTGCAAAACAGAAGGACTGTTACAGAGATCAGAGGTTGGAGACTGGCTTGGAGAAGGACAGTAGCAGAGATCAGATGTTGGAGACTGGGGTGCAGAAGGACTGTTGCAGAGAGGAGGTTGGAGACTGGGGTGCAGAAAAACTGTTGCAGAGAGTAGGGGTTGGAGACTGGGGTGCAGAAGAACTGTTGCGGAGAGGAGACTTTGGAGATTGGGGTGGAAAAGGATTGCTGCTGAGACCAAAATTTGGAGTTTGAGGTGCAGAAGGACTATTACAGAGAGCAGTGGTTAGAGACTTGAGTGCAGAAGTACTAATACAGAAAGCAGAGATTGGAGACTAGGGTGCAGAAGGACTATTGTAGAGAGCAGATGTTGGAGACTGGGGTGCAGTAGGACTGTTACAGAGAGCAGAGGTTGGAGATTGGGGTGCAGCATAACTCTTGAAGAGAGCAGAGGTTGGAGTCTGACGTGCAGAATGACTGATACAGAAAGCAGAGTTTGGAGACTGGGGTCCAGAAGAACCATTACAGAGACCAGAGGTTTGAAACTACAGTATAGAAGGACTGTTACAGAGAGCAGAGTTTGGAGACTGGGGTGTAGAAGTACTGTTACGGAGAGAAAAGTTTGGAGAATGGGGTGGAGAATAAGTGTTGTAGAGAACAGAGTTTGGAGACTTGGTTGAAGAAAGACAATTGTAGAAAGCTAGAAGTTGGAGATTGGGGCGCAGATAGACTGTTTCGGAGAGCAGAGGTTGGATTCTGAGGTGCAGAAAAACTGATACAGAATGCAGAGTTTGTAGACTGGGGAGCAGAAGGATCCTTACAGAGAGCAGAGTTTGGAGACTGCAGTACAGAAGGACTGTTACAGAGAGCAGAGGTTGGAGACTGGGGTGGAAAAGGATTGTGGCAGAAAGCAGATTTTGGAGACTGGTGTGCAGAAGGACTGTTGCAGAGAGCAAGGTTGAAGACTGGGGTGCAGAAGGACTGTTGCAGAGAGCAGAGGTTGCAGAGTGAGGGGCATAAGGACTATTACAGAGAGCAGAGTTTGGAAAATGTGTTGCAGAAGGACTGATTCAGAAAGCAGACGTTGGAGACTGGGGTTAAGAAGGACCCTTACAGAGAATAGAGGTTGAAGACCCTTGTACATAAGAACTGTTGTAGAGAACAGAGGTTGGAGACTGGGGTGCAGAGGGACCATTGCCGAGAGCAGAGTTTGGAGACTGGGTGCAGAGGGAATGTTACAGAGAGAAGAGTTTGGAAACTGAGGTTCAGGAGGATCTTACAGAGAGAAGAGTTTGGAAACTGGGGTGCAGAGAGACCGTTGAAGACATCAGAGTTTGGAGACTTAGGTGCAGAAAGACTGTTGAAGTTAGCAGATATTGGAGACTTTGGTGTAGAAGGACTGTTGGAGAGAGCAGAGGTTGGAGATTGGGGTGCACAGGGACTGTTGCAGAGCAGAGGTTGGAGACTTGATTGCAGAAAGACTGATACAGAAAGCAGAGGTTTGAGACTGGGGTGCAGAAGGACCATTACAGAGAGAAGTGTTTGGAAACTGCAGTATAGAAAAACTGTTTCAGAGAGCAGAGGTTGGAGACTGGGGTGAAGAAGAACTGTTGCAGAGATCAGATGTTGGAGACTGGTGTGCAGAAGAACTGTTGCAGAGAGTAGAGTTTGGAGATTGGGGTGTAGAAGAACTGTTACAGAGAGGAGAGGTTGGAGACTGGGGTGCAGTAGGACCGTTGCTGAGAGGAGGGGTGGGATACTGAGGTGCAGAAGGATTGTTACAGAGAGCAGAGGAAGGTTACTGTGGTACAGAAGGACTGATCCAAAAAGCAGAGTTTGAAGACTGGGGTGCGGAAGGCCTGTTACAGAGAGCAGAATTTGGAGCATGAGGTGATGAAGGATCGTTACAGAGAGCATATGTTGCAGACTGAGGTGCAGAAGGACTTTTACTAAGAGGAGAGGTTGGAGACTGGGGTGCAGAAGGATTCTTACAGAGAGCAGACGATGGAGACTGGGGAGCAGAAGGAGTGTTACAAAGAGCAGAGTTTGGAGATAGGGGTGCAAAATAACTGTTACAGAGAAAAGCTGTTGGAGACTGGGGTGAAGAAGACCTGTCACAGAGAGCAAAAGTTGAAGACTGAGGTGCAGAAAGACTGTTGCAGATACCTGAGGTTGGAGACTGGGTTGCAGAAGGACTGTTTCAGAGACCAGTGTTTGGAGACTGCAGTACAGAAGGACTGTTACAGAGAGTAAGCTTAGAGTCTGGGGTGCAGAAGGAATGTCACAGAGAACAAAGTTTGAAAACTGGGGTGCAGAAGGATCTTATAGAGACCAGAAGTTGGAGACTGAGATGCAGAAGGACTGTTGCAGAGAGCAGACGTTGGAGACTGGGGTGCAGAAAGATCGTTGCATAGAGTAGAGGTTTGAGAGTTGCGTGTAGAAGGACTGTTTCAGAGAGCAGATCTTTGAGACTTGCGAGTAGAAGGACTGTTGCAGAGAGCAGAGGTTGGAGACTGGGGTGCAAAAGGACTGTTACAGAGAGCAGAGTTTGGAGAGTGAAGTAAAGAAGGACTGTTACCGAGAGCAGAGTTTGGAGAAAGAGGTGCAGAAGGACTATTGCAGAGAAAAGGGTTTGGAGACTGGGGTGCAGAAGAAATGATTCAGAGAGCAGAGGATGGAGACTAAGGTGCAGAAGGACTTTTACAGAGAGCAGAGTTTGGAGACTGGGGTGCCCAAGGACTGTTACAGAAAGCAGAGTTTGGAGACTTCTTTTCAGAAGGATCATACAGAGAGCAGAGTTTGGTGAGTGGGGTGCAGAAGGATCGAGGAAGTGAGCACAGTTGGAGACTCAGTTGTAGAAGAATCATTGCAGAGAGAAAAGTGGAGAAGGATCATAACAGAGAGAAGAGGTTGGATACTGGGGTGCAGAAGAACAGTTACAGAGAGCACAGTTTGGAAACTGGGGTGCAGATAGAATTTTGCAGAAAGCAGAGTTTGGATTTTGGGGTGCAGAAGGACTGTTGCAGAGAGCAGAGTTTTGAGACTGAGATGCAGAAGGACTGTTACACATAGCAGACTTTTGAGACTGGGGTGAAAAATCATGATACAGAAAGCAGAGTTGGGAGACTGGTGTGTATAAGAAATGTTGCAGAAAGCAGATGTTGGAGACTTGGTTGCAGAAGGACTGATACAGAGAGCAGAGTTCGAAGAATGGTGTGCAGAAGGATTGTTACAGAGAGCAGATTTTGGAGACTTGAGTGCAGAAGGACGGATGCCAAGAGCAGATGTTGGAGACTGGGATGCAGAAGGACTGTTGCATAGAGCACAGTTTTGACACTGGGTAGCAGAAGGACTTTTACACAGAGCAGAAGTTAAAGACTGGGGTGTAGAAGAAGTGTTTCAGAGAGCAGAGTTTGGAGACTGGTTTAGGGAAGGACAGTTACAGAGAGAAGATGTTTGAGACTGATATGCAGAAGGACTGTTACAAAGAGTAGAGTTTGGAGATTGGGGTGCAGAAGGACTTCTTCAGAAAGTAGATGTTGGAGAGTGGGGTGCAGAAGAACTGTTGCAGAGAGCCAAAGTTGGAGACTGGGGTGCAGAAGGATTGTTGCAGGGAGTAGAAGTTGGATATGACATGCTGAAGGACTCTTGCAGACAACAGAGTTTGGAGAATGGGGTGCAGAAGGACGGTTGCAGACAGCACATGTTGGAGACTGAGGTTCAGAAGGATTGTTACAGAGGGCAGAGGTTGGAGACTGAGGTGAAGAAGGACTATGACAAAGATAAGAGTTTGGAGACTGGGGTGCAGAAGGATCTTTAAGAGAGCAGAGGTTGGAGACTCGGGTGCAGACGAACTGTTGCACAGAGTAGAAGTTGAAGACTGGGGTAGAGAAGGACTCTTACAGAGAGAAGATATTTGAGACTGAGATGCAGTAGGACTGTTACAAAGAGCAGAGGTTGGAGACTGGGGTGCAGAAGGACTGATAAAGAAAGCAGAGTTTGGAGACTTGGGTCCAGAATAAACATTAACGAGAGCAGAGGTTGGAGACTGCAGTATAGAAGGACTGTTACAGAGAGCAGAGGTTGGAGTCTAGGGTACAGTAGGCCTGTTGCAGAGAGCACAGGTTGGAGAATGGGATGCAGAAGGACTTTTGCAGAGAGCAGACTTTGGAGACTGAGGTGCAAAAGGACTGTAATAGAGCAGAGTTTGGAGACTGTGGTGCTGAAGGACTGATACAGAAAGCAGAGGTTGGAGACTGGGGTGCAGAAGGACCGTTGCAGAGAGAAGAGTTTAGAGATTTGTGTGGGGAAGAAATGTTACAGAGAGCAGAGTTTGGAAACTGGACTGCAGAAGGATCTTACAGAGAGCAGAAGTTAGATACTCTGGTACAGAAGAACTGTTACAGAGATCAGAGTTTGGAGACTGGGGTGCAGAAGAACTGTTGCAGAGAGCCGAAGTTGAAGACTGAGTTGCAGAAGGATTGTTGCAGGGAGTAAAGGTTTCATATGACGTGCTGAAGGACTCTTGCAGACAACAGAGGTTGGAGAATGGGGTGCAGAAGGACCGTTGCAGAGAGAAGATGTTGGAGACTGAGGTGCAGAAGGATTGTTACGGAGAGCAGAGGTTGTAGACTGAGATGAAAAAGGACTGTGACAAACATCAGAATTTGGAGACTGGGGTGCAGAAGGATCTTTCAGACAGCAGAGGTTGGAGACTGGGGTGCAGAAGAACTGTTGCAGAAAGCAGAAGTTGGAGACTGGGGTGCAGAAGGATTGTTGCAGGGAGCAGAATTTGGAGACTGAGGTGCTGCAGGACTCTTGGAGATAATAGACGTTGGAGAATGCGGTGCAGAAAAACCGATGCAGAGAGCAGATGTGTGAGACTGAGGTACCAGAAGGATTGTTACAGAGAGAAGAGGTTGGAGACTTGGGTGAAGAAGGACTGTTACAGAGGTCAGAGTTTAAAGACTGCGTTGCGGAAGGATCTTTCAGAGAGCAGAGTTTGGAGACTGAGGTGCAGACGAACTGTTGCACAGACCAGAGGTAGGATACTGGGGTGCAGAAGGACTGTTCCAGAGAGAAGAGTTTGGTGACTGGGTTGCAGAAGGATCTTAAATAGAGCAGAAATTGGAGACGGAGGTGCAGAAGAAATGATATGCAGAGCAGAATTTGGAGACTGGGGTGAAGAAAGACCGTTGCCGAGAACAGAGTTTGGAGACTGGCGTGCAGAAGGTCCGTTTCAAAGAGCAGAGGTTGGAGACTGAATGGAGAAGGAATGCTACAGAGAGCAGAGTTTGGAAACTTGGGTGCAGAAGGATCTTACAGAGAGCAGAGTTTGAAGAATGGGTTGCAGAAGGACTGTTACAGAGAGCAGAGGTTGGAGACTGAGTCACAAAAAAAACTGTTACAGAAAGCAGAGTTTGGAGACTGTGGCGAACAAGGATCGTTGCAGAGAGCAGAGTTTTCAGACTGAGGTGCAGAAGCACTGTTGCAGAGAACAGATGTTGGAGACTGGGGTGCAGAAGGACTTTTGCAGAGAGCAGGGTTTGGATACTGGGTTCCAAAAAAATCGTTGCAGAGAGCAGAAGTTAGAGACTGGGGTGCAGTAGGACCATTGAAGATGTCAGAGTTTGGGAACTGAGGTGCAGAAGTATTGTTACAGAGAACAGAAGTTGGATCCTGGGGTGCAGAAAGACTGTTACAGAGAACAGAGTTTGGAGACTGCGGTGAAGAAGGCCTGTTACAGAGAGCAGAGTATTTTGAAGGGATGCAGAACGACTGTTACAGAGGGCAGTCATTGGAGACTCGGTTGCAGAAGAGGCTTACAGAGAGCAGAGGTTGGAGACTGAGGTGCAGAAGGACCTTTACAGAGAGTAGAGGTTGGATACTGAGGTGCATAATGACCATTGCAGAGAGCAGAGGTGGAGTCAGAGGTGCAGAAGGACTTTTACAGAGAGCAGAGTTTGGAGACTGGGGTGCAAAAGGACTATAGCAGATCGCAGTTGTTGGAGACTGGGGGGAAGAAGGACTGTTGCAGGGAGCAGGTTTTAGAGAGTTGGGTGAAGTAGGACTGTTGCAGAGAGAACAATTTGGAGACTGAGGTGCAGAAGGACTGTTACAGAGAGCAGAAGTTGGAGACTGGGGTGTAGAAGGACTGATACAGAAAGCAGAGGTTAAAGACTGGGGTGCAGAAGAACCGTTACAGAGAGCAGAGGTTGGAGACTGTGTTCAGGAGGACTGCTGCAGAGAAGAGAGTTTAAAAACTGCGATAAAGAAAAACTGTCGCAGAGATTTGAGTTTGGAGACTGAGGTGCAGAAAGAATGTTACCGAGAGCAAAGTTTTGAGAATGGGGTGCAGAATTACTGATACAGAAAGCAGAGGTTTGAGACTGGGGTGCAAAAGGACCATAACAGAGAACAGAGGTTGGAGATTTTGGTTCAGGAGACTGTTGCAGAGAACAGAGGTTAGGAAATGGGGTGCAGAAGGACTGTTACAGAGAGAAGAGTTTAGAGAATGGGGTGCAAATGTAGGGTTGCTGAGTTCAGAGGCTGAAGACAGAGGTGCAGAAGGACTTTAAAGAGAGCCAAGGTTGGAAACCGTGGTGCCAAAAGACTGATACAGAAAGCAGAGGTTTGAGACTGTGGTGCAGAAAGACCGTTACAGACAGCAGAGGTTGGAGACTACGGTGCAGAAGGACTGTTACAGAGAGTAGAGGTTTGAGACTCTGGAGTAAAAGGACTGTTGAAGAGAACAGAGGTTGGAGACTGGGTTACAGCAGGAGCATTGAAGAAAGAAAAGTTTGGAGACTGGGTTCGAGAATTAATGTTACAGAGAGCAGAGTTTGAAAACTAGGGTGCAGAAGAACCTTACAGAGAACACAGGTTAGAGACTGGGTTGCAGAAAGAGTGTTAAGAGAAGAAACGTAGGAGACTGGGGTGCAGAAAATTTTTTGCATAGAGCAGATGTTGGAGAGTGGGGTGTAGAAGGATCGTTTCAGAGAGCAGACGTTGGAGACTGAGGTGCAAAAAGACTGTTACAAAGAATAGAGGTTGGAGATTGTCATGCAAAAGGCCTGTTACAGAGAGCAGAGGTTCTAGACGAGGGTGCAGAAGAACTGTTAGAGAGAGAAGAGTTGTTAGACAAGGTTGCAGAAGGATCTTAAAGAGAGAAGAGATTAAAGACCAAGTTGCAGCAGGACGTTTACAAAGAGCAGAGGTTGATGACCGGGGTGCAGAAGGCCTTTTACGAAGAGCAGAGTTTGGAGAATGGCTGCAGAATGACTTTACATATGGCAGAGTTGGAAACTGGTTTGCAGAAGGATCTTACAGAGAGCAGATATTGGAGACTGAGGTGCAGAAGGACTGTTACAGAGAGTAGAGGTTAGAGACTGAGGTGCAGAAAGATCGTATCAGAGAACAGAATTTTAAGACTGAGGTGCCGAAGGACTGTTGCAGAGAGCACATGTTGGAGACTGGGGTTCAGAAGGACTGTTGCAGAGAGCTGAGGTTGGAGACTGGGGTGCACAAGGATCGTTGTAGAGAGCAGAGATTTGATACTGTGGTGCAGAAGAATTGTTATAGAGAACAGACTTTGGAGAATGGGGTGCAGAAGGGCTGTTACAGAGAGCAGAGTTTGGAGACTGGGTTGCAGAAGGACTGTTGCAGAGATGAGAGTTTGTAGACTTGGGTGATGAAAGACTATTGCAGAGAGCAGAATTTGGAGACTGAGGTGCAGAAGGACTGTTACAGAGAGCAGAGTTTGGACACTAGGGTGCAGAAGGACCGTTACAGAGAGCAGAGTTTGGAGACTAGGGTACAGAAGGACTGTTGCAGAGAGCAGATGTTTTATACTGTGGTTCAGAAGAACTGTAGAGGAGAGCAGACGTTAGAGAATGGGGTGCAGAAGTAAGGTTGCAGAGAGCAGAGGTTGGAGAAAGAGGTGCAGAAGGGCTATTACAGAGAGCAGAGGTTGGAAACAGTGGTGCAGAAGGACTGATACAGAAAGCAGAGGTTTGAGATTGTGGTGCAGAAAAACCGTTACAGAGAGCAGAGGTTGAAGACTGCGGTGCAGAAGGACTGCTACAGAGAGAAGAAGTTGGAAAATGGGGAGCAGAAGAACTGTTGCAGAGAACAGAGTTTGGAGACTGGGGTGCAGCAGGAACGGTGCAGAATCCAGAGGTTGGAGACTGTGGTGGAAAAGGAATGTTACAGAGAGCAGAGTTTGAAAACTGGGATGCAGAAGAATCTTACAGAGAGCAGAGTTTGGAGACAGGGGTGCAGAAGGACTGTTGAGGAGAGGAGACGTTTGAGACTGGGATGCACAAGGATCGTTGCAGAGAGCAGAGGTTAGAGACTGAGGTGCAAAAAGATTGTTATAGAGAGTAGAGGTTGGAGATTGGGGTGCAAAAGGCCAGTTACAGACAGCAGAGGTTGGAATCTGAGGTGCAGAATAACTGTTCCAGAGAGCAGAGTTTTTAGAGAAGGTTGCAGTAGGATCTTACAGAGAGCACAGATTTTAGACCTAGGTGCAGCAGGACTGTTACAGAGAGCAGAGATTCGAGACTGGGGTGCAGAACGCCTGTTACGGAGAGCAGAGTTTGGAGACTGGGGTGCAGAAGGACTGATATATAGGGCAGAGTTTTTAGACTGGGTTGCAGAAGGATCTAACAGAGAGCAGATGTTGGAGACTGAGGTGTAGAATGATCGTTGCAGAGAGAAGAGTTTGGAGACTGGAATGCTGAAGGCCTGTTACAGAGAGCAGAGTTTGGAGACTAAGGTGCAGAAGGCCTGTTAAAGAGAGCAGAGTTTGAAGACTGGGGTGCAGAAGGATTGTTATAGAGAGCAGAGTTAGGATACTGGGTGGCAGAAGGATCTTAAAAAGAGCAGTTTTTAGACTGAGGTGAAGGAGGACTGTTACAGAGAGCAGTGGTTGGAGACTGGGGTGCAGAGGGATCGTGCAGAGAGAAGATGTTTGAGACTGAGGTGTAGAAGGACTTTTACAAAGAGCAGAGTTTGGAGACTTAGGTGCAGAAGGACTGTTACAGGGAGCAAATTTTGGTGACTGTGTTGCAGAAGGATCTTACTTAGAGCAGAGTTTGGAGACTGAGGTGCAGAAGGACTGTTACAGGAGGCAAATTTTGGAGACTGTGTTGCAGAAGGATCTTACATAGAGTAGAGTTTGGAGACTGAGGTGCGGAAGGACTGTTACAGAGAGCAGAGGTTGGAGACTGGGGTGCAGAAGGACTGTTTCACAGAGCAGAGGTTGAAGACTGGGTTGTAGAAGGACTGTTGCAGAGAGGAGAGGTTGGAGACTTGGGTGCAGAAAACTGTTGGAGAGAGCAGAATTTGGAGACTGAGGTGCAGAAGGACTGTTACAGAGAGCAGAGTTTGGACACTAGGGTGCAGAAGGACCGTTACAGAGAGCAGAGTTTGGAGACTAGGGTACAGAAAGACTGTTGCAGAGAGCAGATGTTTTAGACTGTAGTTCAGAATAACTAGAAGAGAGCAGACGTTAGAGAATGGGGTGCAGAAGTAAGGTTGCAGAGAGCAGAGGTTGGAGAAAGAGGTGCAGAAAGACTATTACAGAGAACAGAGGTTGGAAACAGTGGTGCAGAAGGACTGATACAAAAAGGAGAGGTTTGAGATTTTGGTGCAGAAAAACCGTTACAGAGAGCAGAGTTTGAAGACTGCGGTACAGAATAACTGTTACAGAGAGCAGAGGTTGGAGAATGGGGAGCAGAAGAACTGTTGAGAGAACAGAGTTTGGAGACTGGGGTGCAGCAGGACCTGTGCAGAATCCAGAGGTTGGAGACTTTGGTGGAAAAGGAATGTTACAGAGAGCAGTGTTTGAAAACTAGGATGCAGAAGGATCTTACAGATAGCAGAGATTGTAGACCGAGGTGCAGCAAGACTGTTACAGAGAGAAGAGGTTGGAGACTGGGGTGCAGAATGATCATTGCAGACAGCAGAGTTTCCAGACTGAGGCACAGAAGAACTGTTGCTGAGAGCAGATTCTGGAGACTGGTATGCACAAGGATCATTGCAGAGAGCAGAGGTTAGACACTGGGGTTCAGAAGGACTGATACACAAAGCAGAGGTTGGAGACTGGGGTGAAGAAGGACTTTTTCAGAGAGCAGATGTTGGAGACTTAGGTGCAGAAGGACTGTTGAAGAGAGCAGATGTTGGAGACTGGGATGAAGAAGGATTATTGCAGAGAGCAGAGGTTGGACACTGGGGTGCAGAAGGACTGTTACACAGAGTAGAGGTTGGAGACTGGGGTGAAGAAGGACTGTTGCAGGGAGCAGGTGTTTGAGACTTGTTGAAGAAGGACTGTTGCAGAGAGCAGAATTTGGAGACTGAGGTTCAGAAGGACCGTTCCAAATAGCAGAGTTTGGAGACTGGGGTGCAGAAGGACTGATACACAATGCAGAGTTTGGAGACTGGGGTGCAGAAGGATTGTTAGAGAGAGCAGAGTTTGGAGACTGCAATACAGGAGAACTGTTACAGAGAGAAGAGGTTGGCGATTGGGGTGGAGAAGAACTGTTTCGGAGTGCAGATATTGGAGACTGGGGTTCAGAAGAACTGTTGCAGAGAGCAGAGTTTAAAGACTGGGGTGCAGAAGAACTGTTGCAGAAAGCAGTGGTTGGAGACTGAGGTGCAGAAAGAATGTTACAGAGAGCAAAGTTTTTAGACAGGGGTACAGAATTACTGATACAGAAAGAAGAGTTTGGAGACTGGGGTGCAGAAGGACCATTACAGAGAGAAGAGGTTGGAGACTGAGGTTCAGAAGGACTGTTGCAGAGAGCAGAGATTAGATAATGGGGTGTAGAAGGACTGTTAAAGAGAGCAGAGTTTGGAGACTAGGGTACAGAAGGACCGGTGGAGAATCCAGAGGTTGGAGATTGTGGTGGAAAAGGAATGTTACAGAGAGCAGAGTTTGAAATCTGTGATGCAGAAGGATCTTACAGAGAGCAGAGTTTGGAGACAGGGGTGCAGAAGGACTGTTGAGGAGAGGAGACGTTGGAGACTGGGGTGAAGAAGGATCGTTGCAGAGAGCAGAGGTTGGAGACTGAGGTGCAAAAAGACTGTTACAGAGAGTAGAGGTTGAAGATTGGAGTGCAAAAGGCCTGTTACAGACAGCAGAGGTTGGAATCTGGGGTGCAGAATAACTGTTACAGAGAGCAGAGCTTTTAGAAAAGGTTGCAGAAGGATCTTACAGAGAACAGAGATTTTAGACCTAGGTGCAGCAGGACTGTTACAGAGAGCAGAGGATCGAGACTGGGGTGCAGAAGACCTTTTACGAAGAGCAGAGTTTGGAGACTGGGGTGCAGAAGGACTGATATAGAGGGTAGAGTTTATAGACTGGGTTGCAGAAGTATCTAACAGAGAGCAGATGTTGCAGACAGGTGTAGAATAATCGTTGCAGAGAGAAGAGTTTGGAGACTGGGGTGCTGAAGGCCTGTTACAGTGAGCAGAGTTTGGAGACTAAGGTGCAAAAGGCCTGTTAAAGAGAGCAGAGTTTGAAGACTGGGGTGCAGAAGGATTGTTATAGAGAGCAGAGTTAGGATACTGGGTGGCAGAAGGATCTTACAGAGAGCAGAGTTTTTAGACTGAGGTGAAACAGGACTGTTACAGAGAGCAGTGTTTTGAGACTGGGGTACAGAGGGATCGTGCAGAGAGAGGAGGTTTGAGACTGAGGTGTAGAAGGACTTTTACAGAGAGCAGAGGTTGGAGACTGCGGTGCAGATGGACTGTTACAGGGAGCAAATTTTGGAGCCTGTGTTGCAGAAAGATCTTACATAGAGCCGAGTTTGGAGACTGAGGTGCAGAAGGACTGTTACAGAGAGCTAAGGTTGGAGTCTGGGGTGCAGAAGGATTGTTGCAGAGAGCAAAATTTTCAGACTGAGGTTAAGAAGGACTGTTGCAGAGAGCAGATTTTGGAGCCTGGGTTGCAGAAAGATCGTTACAGAGAGCAGAAGTTGTAGACTGTGGTGCAGAACAACTGCTACAGAGAGCAGAAGTTGGAGACTGGGGTGCAGAAAGCCTGTTACAGAAAGCAGAGTTCTGAGACTTGGGTGCAGAAGAACTTTTACAGAGAGCAGAGTTTTTTAGACTGGGTTTAAAAGGATATTACAGAGAGCAGAGGTTTGGGACTGTGGTGCAGAAGGACGGTTGTAGAGAGCAGATATTGGAGACTGCAGTACAGAAGGACTGTTGTAGAGAGCTGAGGTTGGAGACTAGGGTACAAAAGGACTTTTTCAGAGAGCAGATGTTGGAGACTTTTGTTCAGAAGGACTGTTGCAGAGAGCAGAATTTGGAGAATGGGGTACAGAAAGTCTTTTGCAGAGAGCAGAGTTTGGAGACTGAGGTTCAGATGGACGGATAATGAAAGCAGAGGTTGGAGAGTGGCGTGCAAAAAGACCTTTACAGAGAGCAGAGTTTGTAGACTGTGGTACAGAAGGACTATTACAGAGAGCAGAGTTTGGAGACTGGGAGCAGAAGGATTGTTGTGGAGTACAGAGGTAGGAGACTGGAGTGCACCAGGACCGTTGCAAAAAGAAGAGGTTGGAGACTGGCGTGGAGAAAAAATATTACAGAGAGCAGATTTTGGAAACTGGGGTGTAGAAAGGTCTTTCAGAGACCAGAGTTTGGAGACTGAGTTTCAGAAGAATTGTTGAAGAGAACAGAAGCTGGAGACTGGGGTGAAGAAGGATCGTTGCAGTCAGCAAAGTTTCCAGACTCAGATGCAGAAGGAGTTTTACACAGAGCAGAGGTTGAAGAATGAGGTGAAGAAGGACAGTTACAGAGAGCAGATGTGGGAGACATGGGTCCAGGACTGATACAGAGAAGAAGTTGGAGACTGAGGTACAGAAGGACTGTTTCAGAGAGCAGAGGTTGGAGACTCGGGTGTAGAAGGATTATTGCAGAGAGCAAGTTTTCAGACTGAGGTATAGAAAAACTGTTGAAGAGAGCAGATGTTGGAGATCTGGGATGCACAAGGACTGTTGCAGCGAGCAGAGGTTGGAGACTGGGGTGCAGAGGGATCGTTGCAGAGAGCAGAGGTTGGAGACTGGGGTGCAGAAAGCCTTTTACAAAGAGCAGAGTTTGGATACTGAGGTGCATTAGGACTGTTACAGAGAGCAGAGATTGGAGACTGGGGTGCAGAAGGACTGTTGCAGAGCAGAATATGGAGACTAGGGTACAGAAGGACTATTACAGATTGCAGAGGTTGTAGACTGGGGTGCAGAAGCATCATAAAGAAAGCAGAGTTTGGAGACTGAGGTGGAGAAGGACTGTTGCAGAGGGCAGAGATTGGAGCCTGGGGTCCAGAAGGACTGATACAGAGGGCAGAGTTGGGAGACTGTTGTGCAGAAGCATCTTAGAGCAAGCGAAGTTTGCAGACTGAGGTGCAGAAAGACTGTTACAGAGAGCAGAGGTTGGAGACTGGGGTGCAGAAGGACTCTTATAAAGAGCAGAGTTTGGAGACTGGGAAGCAGAAGGACTGTTGCAGAGTACAGAGGTTTGAGACTGGGGTGCAGCAGGACCGTTGCAGAAAGTAGAGGTTGAAGACTAGCGTGGAGAAGAAATATTACAGAGAGCATATTTTAGAAACTGGGGTGCAGAAAGATTTTTCAAAGAGCAGAGGTTGGAGACTTAGGTGCAGATGTATCCTTGCAGAGAGTAGGTGTTGGAGACTGGGGTGCAGAAGGATTGTTTAGAGAGCAGATGTTGGAGACTGGGATTCAGAAGAACTCTTGCAGAGAGCTGAGTTTGAAGACTGAGGTGGAGAAGGACTGTTCCAGAGAAAGCGGTTGGAGAATGGGGTACAGAAGTATTGTTGCAGAGAGCAGAGCTTTAAGACTGAGGTACAGAAAGTTCCTTGCAGAGAGCAGAGGTGGAGACTTGGCTGCAGAAGGACTGTTACACAGAGAACACGTTGCAGACTGAGGTGCCGAAAGAATGTTGCAGACAGCAGCGGTTGGAGACTGGGGTGCATAAGGACTGTTGCAGAGAGAAGAGTTGGATATGAGGTGCAGAAGGACTGTTACAGAGAGCAGAGTATGTAGACTGGGGAGCAGAAGGACTGATAAAGAAAGCAAAGGTTGGAGACTGGTGTGCAGAAGGACTGTTACAAAGAGCAGAGTTTGGAGAATGCGGTACAGAAAGACTGTTACCAAAAGCAGAGTTTGACAACTGGGGTGCAGAAAGAGTGTTGGAAAGAACAGAGGTTGGAGACTGAGGTGCAGAAGGACTGTTACAGAGAGCAGAGTTTTTAGACAATGTTTCAGAAAGATCTTACAGAGAGCAGAGTTTGTAGACCGAGGCGCAGCAGGACTGTTAAAGAGAGCAGAGGTTGGAGACTGGGGTTCAGAAGGCCTGTTATGGAGAGCAGAGTTTGGAGAAGGGCTCCAGAAGGACTGTTACTGATGGCAGAGTTTGGAGACTTGGTTGCAGAAGGGTTTTCCAGAGAGCAGATGTTGGAGACTGAGGTGCAGAAGAACTTTTACAAAGAGTAGAGTTTGGAGACTGAGTTTCAGAAGGATCTTTGCAGAGAACAGAGGTTGGAGCCTGGGGTACAGAAGGATCGTTGCAGTCAGCAGAGTTTCCAGAATGAGGTCCAGAAGGACTCTTACACATATCAGAGGTTGAAGACTGAGGTGAAGAAGGACAGGTACGGAGAGCAGAAGTGGGAAACAGGGGTGCAGGACTGATACTGAGCACAAGTTGGAGACTGAGGTACAGAAGGACTGTTACAGAGGGCAGAAGTTGGAGACTCAGGTGCAGAAGGATAATTGCAGAGCGCAGAGTTTTCAGACTGAGGTACAGAAGAACTGTTGCAGAGAGCAGATGTTGGAGATTGGGGTGCAGAAGGACTGTTGCAGCGAGCAGAGATTGGAGACTGGGGTGCAGAAGGACTGTTGCAGAGCATTTTATAAAGACTAGGGTGTAGAAGGACTGTTCCAGAGAGCAGAGGTTAGAGATTAAGGTGCAGAAGGACTGTTGTAGAGATCAGAGGATGGAGACTGGGTTTGAGAAGGACAGTTGCAGAGAGCCGATGTTGGAGACTGGGATGTAGAAAGAATGTTGCAGAGAGCAGTATTTAGAGACTGGTGTGCATATGGACCATTGCAGACTGCAGAGGTTGCAGACTGAAGTGCAGAAGGACTGATACAGACAGCAGAGTTTCGAGAATGTGGTGCAGAAGGACTGATACAAAAAGCAGAGTTTGGAGAATGTGGTGCAGAAGGACCCTTAAAGAGAACAGAGTTTGGAGACGGCGGTAGAGAAGGACTGTTACAAAGAGCAGAGTTTGGAGACAGGTGTGCAAAATTATCTTACAGGGAACATAGGTTGTAGACTGGGGTGCAGAAGGACTGTTGCAGAGCAGATCATGGAGACAAGGGTGTAGAAGGACTATTACAGAGAGCATAGGTTGTAGACTGGGGTGCAGAAGCTTCATACAGAGAGCAGAGTTTGGAGACTGAGGTGCAGAAGGACTGTTACAGAGAGCAGAGCTTGGAGACTGGGGTGCAGAAGAACTGATACAGAGGGCAGAGTTGGGAGACTGGTGTGCAGTAGCATCTTACACCGAGCGAAGTATGGAGACTGAGGTCCAGAAAGACTGTTGCAGAGAGCAGAGGTTGGAGACTGGGGTGCAGAAGGACTGTTAAAGAGAGCAGAGTTTGGAGACTTGGGTTCAGAAGGCCTGTTACAGAGAGAAGAGGTTGGAGACTGGAGTGCAGAAGGCCTCTGACAGAGAGCAGAGATTGGAGACTGAGGAGCAGAAGGACAGTTTTAGAGAACAGAAGTTGGAGACTGGGGTGAATAAGGACCGTTGCTGAGAGAAGAGGTTGGAGACTGATGTGCAGAAGGACTTATACAGAGAGCACAGGTAGGAAACTGGAGTGCAAAATGAATGTTGCAGAGAGCAGAGGTTTGAGACTGGGGTGCAGAAAGACTGTTAAAGAGAGCAGAGCTTGGAGAGTGGGTTCAGAAGGACTTATTGAGAAAGCAGATGTTGGAGACTGGGGTGCAGAAAGACGGATAAAGCAAGCAGAGGTTGGAGACTCCGGTACAGAACAACGGCTACAGAATGCGGAGGTTTGAGAATGGGGTGCAGAAGGACTGTTGCAGAGAATAGAGGTTGGAGACTGGGGTTCAGAAGCACCTTTGCAGAGAGCAGAGGTTTGAGACTGAGGTGCAGAATTATTGTTACAGAGAGCAGAGTTTAAAGACTGGGGTGCAGAAAGACTGTTTCAGTGAGCAGAGTTTGCAGACTGGGTTTCAGAAGGGTCTCACAGAAAGAAGAGGTTGGTGACTGATTTACAAAAGGACTGTTACAGCGAGCAGAGTTTTTAGACTGAGGTACAGAAGAACTGTTGCAGAAAGCAGGTATTGGAGACTGGGTGAACAAGGCTGTTTCAGTGAGCACAGGTTGGAGACAGGGTGCAGAAGGATCGAAGCAGAGAGCAGAGGTTGGAGACTGGGGTGCAGAAAAACTGACAAAGACAGAAGAGGTTGGAGACTTGGGTGCAGAAGGCCTGTTACAGAGACCAGAGTTTGGAGACTGGGGTGCAGAAGGACTATTACAGAGAGCAGAGTTTGGAGACTGGGTTGCAGAAGAATCTTACAGAGATCAGAGTTTGGAGACTGAGGTGCAGAAGAACTGTTGCAGAGAGTAGAGTTTGGAGACCTAGGTGCAGAAGGACCGTTGCAGAGAGCAGAGCTGGGAAAGTGAGGTGCAGAATGATTGATAAAGAGAGCAGAGGTTGGAGATTGGGGTGCAGAAAGACTGTTGCAGAGAGCAAAGGTTAAAGACTGTGGTGCAGAAGGACTGTTACAGAGAGCAGAGTTTGGACACTGGGGTGCAGGTCTGATACAGAAAGCAGATGTTGGAGACTGGGATGCAGAGTTATTGTTGCAGACAGAAGAGGTTGGAGACTGGGTTTCAGAAGGACTGCTGCAGAGAGCAGAATTTGGAGACTTACGTGCAGAAGGACTGTTACAGAAGCAGAGGTTTGAGACTGGGATGCAGAAGGACTGTTGCAGAGAACAGAGGTTGAAGACTGGGGTGCACAAGGATAGTAGAAGAGAGCAGAATTTTCAGTTGAGGTGCAGAGGACTAATGCAGAGAGCAGATGTTGGAGACTTGGGTGCAGAAAGACAGTTGCAGAGAGCAGAGGTTGGAGATTCGTGTGCAGGAGGACTGTTCCAGAGAGGAGATGTTGGAGACTGGGGTGCAGAAAGCCTGTTACAGAGAGCAGCGTTTTTAGAAGGGGTGCATAAGGACTGTTACAAAGAGTAGAGTTTGGATACTGAGGTGCAGATGGACAATTGGAGAGAGAAGAGTTTGAAGACTGAGGTGCAGAAAGACTGATAAAGAAAGCAGAGTTTAGAGACTGGGGTGCAGAAGGACTATTACAGAGAGCAGAGGTTGGGGACCGTGGTGCAGAAGAACTGTTACAGAGAGCAGAGGTTGGAGACTGGGGTGCAGAAGGACTGTTGTAGAGAACAGACGTAGGAGACTGGGGTGCAGAAGGATTGTTGCAGAGAGCAGAGGTTGGAGACTAAGGTGCAGAAGGACTGTTACAGAGAGCAGAGGTTGGAGACTGGGGTGCAGAAGGACTGTTGCAGAGAACAGAGGTTAGCGACTGAGGTGCACAAGGACCGTTGAAGATAGCAGAGGTTGGAGACTGAGGTGCAGAAGGATCTTATAGAGAGCAGAGGTTAGAGACTGAAGTGCAGAAGGACTGTTGTAGAGAGCAGAAGTAGGAGACTGGGGTGCAGAAGAATTGTTGCAGAGAGCAGAGTTTGGAGACTAGGGTTCACGACTGGAAAGAAAGCAGAGGTTTGAGACTGGGGTGCTGAAGGACCGTTACAGAGAGCTGAGATTGGAGACTGGGGTGCAAAAAGTCTTTTACAAAGAGCAGAGATTGGAGATTGGGGAGCCGAAGAAATGTTACTGAGAGTAGAGTTTGGACACTAAGGTAAAGAAGCATATTACAGCGAGCAGAGTTTGGAGAGTGGGGTGAAAAAGTACCTTTGCAGAGAGCAGAATTTGGAGACTGGGGTGCAGAAGAATTGTTACAGAGAACAGAGTTTTGATTTTGAGGTGCAGAAGGACTGTTGCATAGTGCAGAAGTTGAAGATTTGGGCGCAGAAGGACTATTGCAGAGAGCAGAAGTTAGAGACTGAGGTGCAGAAGGACTGTTACAAAGAGCAGAGGATTGAGACAGGTGTGCAGAAGGAATGATACATAAAGCAGACTTTGGAGACTGGGGTACAGGAGGACCATTAAAAAGAGAAGAGGTTGGAGACTGGGGTGCAGAAGAACTGTTGCAGAGATAAGATGATAAAGACTGGGGTTCAGTAGGACTGTAGCAGAGAGCAGACGTTGGAGACTGTGGTGCAGAAGGACTGATACAGAAATCAGTGTTTGGAGACTGGGGTGTAGAATAACCGTTACAGGGAGCAGAGTTTGGAGACTGCGGTACAGATGGACTGTTACAGAGAGCAGAGTTCGGAGACGGGGTTGCAGAAGGATCTTACAGAGAGCAGAGGTTGGAAACTCGGGTGCAGAAGGACTGTTGCAGAGAGCAGACATTGGGGACTGGGGTGCAGAAGAATCCTTTCAGAGAGCAGAGGTTGGCAACTGGGGTGTAGAAGGACTGTTGCAGAGAGCAGAATTTGTAGACTGAGGTGCAGAAGGGCTGCTACAGGGAGCAGAGTTTGGAGACTGGGATGCAGAAATACTGTTGCAGTAAGCAGAGGTTAGAGACTTGGTTGGAGAAGGAATGTTACAGAGAGCAGAGTTTGTAAACTGGGGTGCGGAAAGACCGTTACAAAGAGCAGAGTTTGGAGACTGCAGTACAGAAAGACTGTTACACAGAGCAGATGTTGGAGGCTGTGGTGCAGAATGACTGTTGCAGAGCAGATGTTGGATACTGGGGTGCAGAAGAACTGTTACAGAGAGCAGAGGTTGGAGACTGTGGTGCAGAAGGACTGAGACAGAAAGCAGATTTTGGAGACGGGGTGCAGAAGGAGCATTACAGAGAGCAGAGGTTAGAAACTGCAGTACAGAAGAACTGTTTTAGAGAACAAGGTTGAAGACTGGGGTGCATAGGGACCATTGCAAAGTGCAGATGTTGGAGACTCCGGTGCAGAATGAATGTTACAGAGAGCAGAGTGTGGAAACTGGGGTGCAGAAGAATCATAAAGGGAGGAATGTTTGGACACTTGGGTGCAGAACGATTGTTGCAGAGAGCAGACGTTGGAGACTGGGGTGCAGAAGGATCGTTGCAGAGAGTAGATTATGGAGACTGTGGTATTGAAGGACTGTTCTAGAGAGCAGACTTTGGAGACTGGGGTGCAGGAGAACTGTTGCAGAGAGCAGTTGTTGAAGACTGAGGTGCAGAAAAACTGTTACAGACAGCAGTGTTTGGAGACTTGGGTGTAGAAGGACTAATACTGAGAGCTGAGTTTGGTGACTGGGGACCAGAAGGATCTTACAGAGAGGAAATTTTTGAGACTGGGTTTTAGAAGGATTGTTGCAGAGAGCAGACGTTAGAGACTGGGGTGCAGAAGAATTGTTGCAGAAAGTAGATTATGGAGACTGGTGTATAGAAGTACTGTTCTAGAGAGCAGAGTTTGAAGACTGGGGTGAAGAAGGACTGTTGCAGAGAGCAGTTGTTGAAGACTGAGGTGTAGAAAAACTGTTACAGAGATCAGTGTTTGAAGACTAAGGTGCAGAAGAACTGTCACAGAGAGTAGAGGTTGGAGACTGGGTGCAGAAGGACTGTGCAGAGTGCAGTGTTTTGAGACTGGGGTGCAGAAAGACTGTTACAGAGAATAGAGGTTAGAGACTGCTGTAAAGAAGAACTGTTAAAGAGAGCAGAGATATGAGACAGGTGTGCAGAAGGATCTTACAGAGAGCAGAGGTTGGAGATTGGGGTGCAATAGGACTGATGCAGAGAGCAGAGTTTCGAGAATCGGGTGCAGAAGGATTGTTGCAGAGAGAAGAGGTTGGATACTGAGGTGCAGAAGGCCTGTTTCAAAGAGCACAGCTTGGAGACTGGGGAGCAGATGACATGTAACACACAGCAGAGTTTAGAGACTGAGTGGCATAAGGATCTTACAGAGAGCAGAGGTTGGTAACTGAGGTGCCGAAGGACTGTCAGAGAGGGCAGAGGTTGGAAACTGGGGTCCAGAAGAATCCTGTCAGAGAGGACAGTTTTCAGAATGAGGTTTAGAAAAACTGTTGCAGAGAGCAGATGTAGGGGACTGGGGTGCAGAATAACTGTTGCAGAGAGCAGAGGTTGTGGACTTGGGTGTAGAAGGATCATTGTAGAGAACATAGGGTGAAGACTGGGGTGCCGAAGGAGTTTTACAGACTGCAGAATTTTGAGACTGGGGTGCAGAAGGACTGTCATAGAAAGCAGAGTTTTGAGACTGGTTTTTAGAAGGATCTTACAGAGAGCAGAGGTTGGCGACTGAGGTGCAGAAGGACTGTTACAGAGAGTAGATGTTGAACACTGAGGTGCAGAAACACCTTTGCAAAGAGAAGCGGTTGGAGACTGAGGTGCAGAAGGACTGTTGCAGAGTGCAGAGGTTGGAGACTTGGGTGCAGGACTGTTGCAGAGTGCAGAGGTTGAAGTTTGGTGTTCCAAAAGACTGTTGCAGCTAGCAGACTTTAGAGACTGAAATGCAGAAGGACAGTTACAGAGCACAGGTTGGAGATTGAGTGCAGAAGGACTGATAGAGAAAGCAGAGGTTGGAGAGTGTGGTGCAGAAGGACCGTTACAGAGAGAAGAGTTTGGAAACTGCAGTACAAAAGTACTGTTACAGAGAGCATAGGTTCGAGACTGGGGTGGAGAAGGACTGTTGTAGAGAGCAGATGTTGGAGGCTGGGGTGCAGAAGGATTGTTGCAGAGAGCACAGGTTGGAGACTGGGTGCAGTAGGACAATTGCAGAGTGCAGAGGTTGCAGACTATGGTGGAGAAGGACTGTTGCAGAGCAGAGTTTGGAGACTGGGGTGCAGAAGGCCTGTTACAGATAGCAAAGTTTGGAGACTGGGGTGCAGAAGAAGTGTTGTAGAGAACAGAGGTTGAAGACTGGGTTGCAGAAGGATCGTAGCAGAGACAAGAGGTTGGAGACTGTGGTGCAGGAGGACTGATACAGAAAGCAGATTTCAGAGACTGGGGTGCAGAATTCCTGTTACAGACAGCAGAGTTTGGAGACTGGGGTGCAGAAAGATTGGTACAGAGAGCAGAGTTTTAATACTGGGTTGCAGAAAGATATTAAGGAGAGCAAAAGTTGGAGACTGAGGTGCAGAAGCACTGTTACAGAGAGAAGAGGTTGGAGACTGAGGTGCAGAAAAACCGTTGCAGAGAGCAGACATTGGAGACCAAGGTGCAGAAGGATTGTTACAGAGAGCAGAGGTTGGAGACTGGGGTGCAGAAGGACTGATACAGAAAGCAGAGGTTGGAGACTCAGGTGCCGAAGGACCCTTATAGAGAGCAGAGGTTGGAGACTGAGGTGCAGAAGGACTGTTGCAGAGAGGAGAGTTTGCAGACTGAGTTGCAGAAGAACTGTTACAGCGGGCAGATTTTCGAGACTGTTGTGGAAAACGACTGATACTAAAAGCAGAGGTTGGATACTGGGGAGCATAAGGACCCTTACAGAGAGCAGAGGTTGGAGACTGGGGTGCAGAAGAACTGTTGAAGAGAACAGAGGTTGGAGACAAGGGTGCAGAAGGACCGTTGCAGAGAGCAGAGGTTGGAGACTGAGGTGCAGAAGGATTGTTACAGAGAGCAGAGGTTTGAGGCTTTGGTGCAGAAGACTGTTGCAGAATGAAGAGGTTGCAGACTGGGGTGTGGAAAAACTTTTGCAGAGAACGGAGTTTCGAGACTTAGGTGCAGAAGGACCGTTGCTGAGAGCAGCATTTGGAGATTGACTTGAAGAAGGATTGTTACAGAGAGAAGAGTTTGGAGACTGAGGTTCTGAAGAAATGTTACAGAGAGCAGAGGTTTTAGACTGGGGTACCGATGGATCTTACAGAGAGCAGAGATTGGAGACTGGGGTGCAGAAGGACTGTTATAGAAAGCAGAGATCTGAGACTTGGGTGCAAAAGGACTGTTGTAGAGAGAAGAGGTTGAAGCTGAGGTGCAGAAGGACTGCTGCAGAGAGAAGAGGTTGGAGATGAGTTTCAGTAGGACTGTTACAGAGAGCAGAGTTTGGAGACTTGGGTGCAGAAGGATTGTAATAGAAAGCAGAGTTTGGAGACTGCGGTGCAGAAGGACCGTTACAGAGAGCAGAAGTTGGAGACTGTGGTACAGAAGGACTTTTAAAGAGAGCAGAGGTTGCACAGGGGGGTGCAGAAGAACTGTTGCAGAGTTCAGATGTTGGAGACTGGGGTGTAGAAGGATCGTTGCCGAGAGAATAGGTTGGATACTGGGGTGCTGAAGGCTTGTTACATAGAGTTGAGTTTGTAGACTGGGGTGCAGGAGGCCTGTTACAGAGAGAAGAGTTTGGAGACTGGGGAGCAGGTGGACTGTTACAGAGAGCAGAGGTTGGAGACTGGGGTGCAGAAGGATACTTGCAGAGAGCAGAGTTTTCAGACTGAGGTGCAGAAGGACTGTTGAGAGTGCAGACGTTAAATACTGGGTTGCAGAAGGACGGTTGCAGTGAGGAGATGTTGGAGGCTGGAGTGCAGAAGGACTCTTACAGAGAGCAGATGTTGGAGACTCAGGTGCAGAAGGACAGTTACAGACAGTAGAGTTTAGAGACAGAGGTGTAGAAGGACTGTTAACGAGAGCAGATGTTGGAGACTTTGGTGTAAAAGGACTGTTGCAGAGAGCAGAGGTGTGGGACTGGGATGAAGAAAGACTGTTGCAGAGTGCAGAGTTTAGAGTCTGAAGTACAGAAGGACTGTTTCAGAGAGTAGAGTTATGAGACTGGGGTGAGGTAGGACTGATACAGAAAGGAGACTTTGGAAACTGAGGTGCATAAGGACCGTTACAGAGAACAGAGGCTGGAGACTGCAGTACATAAGGACTGATACAGAGAGTGGAGATTGGAGACTAGTGTACAGAAGAACTGTGGCAGAGAGCAGATGGTGGACACTGTGGTGTAGACGGACAGTTGCAGAGAGCAGAGGTTGGAGAATGGGGTGCAGAACGACTGTTGAAGATAACAGAGGTTGGAGACTTGGGTTCAGATGGACTGTTGCAGAGAACAGAGGTTGGAGACTGGGGTGCAGAAGGACCGTTGAAAAGAGCAGAGGTGGGAGACTGTGGTGGAGAAGGAATGTTACAGAGAGCAGAGTTTGGAAACTGAGGTGCAGAAGGATTTTACAGAGAGCAGAGTTTGGAGACTTGGGTGCAGGAGGACTGTTGCAGAGAGAAGACCTTGGAGACTGGGGTGAAGAAGAATCATTGCAAAGAGAACAGGTTGAAGACTGGGGTGCAGAAGGACGATTACAAAATGCAGAGTTTGAAGACTGCGGTAAAGAAAGACTGTTAGAGAAAGCAGAGGATTGAGACTGGGGTGCGAAAGCATCATTGGAGAGGGCAGAGGTTAGAGACTGATCCAGAAATCAGAGTTTAGAGACTGGGTTTTACAAGGATCTTACCGAGCGCAGAGATTAAGGTGCAGCAGGACTGTTAGAGAGCACAGAGTTTGGAGACTGAGGTACAGAAGGATCATTGCAGAGAGCAGAGGTGGAGACGGTGTTGCAGAAGGATCATTAAAAAGAGCAGAGGTTGGAGACTGGGGTGCAGAAGGACTGTTAAAGAGAGCACAGGTTGGAGACTGGGGTGCAGAAAAAATTTTGCAGAGAGCACAGGTTGGAGACTGTGGTGCAGAAGGAGTGTTGCAGAGAGAAGAGGTCGGAGACTGTGGTGCAGAAGGACTGATATAGAAAGCAGAGGTTGGAGACTGGGGTGGAGAAGAACCCTTACAGAGAGCAGAGTTTGGAGACTGGGGTGCAAAAGGACTGTTACAGAGAGCAGAGTTTGGAGACGGGATGGAAAAAAATCTTTACAGAGAGAAGAGGTTGGGGATAGGGTGAAGAAGGCCTCTTAAAGAAAGCAGAGGTTGAAGACTGAGGTGCAAAAGGACTGTTGCAGAGAGCAGAGGTTTGAGACTGAGGTGTAGAAGGACTGTAACAGAGAGCAGAGTTTGGAGACTGGGGTGCAGAAGGACTGATACAAAAAGCACAGTTTGGAGACTGATGTGCAAAATGACAGTTACAGAGAGCAAAGGATGGAGACAGCAGTACAGAAGGACTGCTACAGAGAGCAGAGTTTGGAGACTTTGGTGGAGAAAGACTGTTACAGAGAGCATATGTTTGAGACTGGGGAACAGAAGGACTGTTTCAGAGAGCAGAGGTTGGAGACTGAGGTGAGAAGGACTGTTGCAGAAAACAGATCTTGGAGACTGGGGTGCATAATGACCATTGGAGAGAGCAGAGTTTGGAGACTGAGGTGCAGAAGGACTGTTGTAGAGAGCAGAGGTTGGAGACTGGTGTTCAGAAAAACTGATATAGAAAGCAGAGTTTGGAGACTGGGGTGCAGAAGGCACGTTATGGAGAGCAGAGGTTGGAGACTGCGGTACAGAAGGACTGTTACAGAGAGCAAATATTGGAAACTCGGGAGTAGAAGGACTGTTGCAGAGGACAGACGTTGGAGACTGGGGTGCCGCAGGACACTTGCTGAAAGCAGAGGATAAATTCTGGAGTGGAGAAGGAATGTTACAGAGAGCAAAGTTTGGAAACTGGAGTGCAGAAAAATCTTGCAGATAGCAGAGTTTGGAGACTTTTGTGCAGAAGGACAGATGCAGAGAGCAGAGTTTGGACACTGGGGTGCAGAAGGACTGTTGCAGAGAGCAGAGGTTGGAGACTGGTGTGCAGAAGGACTGTTTCAGAGAGCAAAGTTTGGAACCTGAGGTGCAGAAGTCCTGTTACATAGAGCAGAGGTTAGAGACTGAGGTGCACTAGGATTGTTATAGACAGCAGAGTTTGGAGACTGGGGTGCAGAAGTACTGTTACAGAGAGCAGAGTTTTGAGAGTGGGGTGCAGAAAGACTTTTGCAGAGAACAAAGGTTGGAGACTCGGGTGCCGAAGGACTGTTGCAGAGAACAAAGGTTGGAGACTGGGGTGCAGAAGGACTGTTGCAGATAGCAGAGGTTGGAGACTGTGGTTAAGAAGGACAATTAGATAGAGCAGAAGTTGAAGACTGGGGTGCAGAAGAACTGTTATAGAGAGCAGTATTTGGAGACTGGGTTGCAGAAAGATCTTACAAAGAGGAGAAGTCGGAGACTGAGCTGTAGCTGGAGTGTTACAGAGACCAGTGTCTGGAGACTGAGGTGCAGAAGGATTGTGACAGAGAACAGAGGTTGGAGACTGAGTTTAAGAAGGACTTTTACAGAGAGCAGAGTTTGGAAAACTGGGTGCAGAAGGACCGTTACAGAGAGCAAAGTTTGGAGAATGCGGTATAGGACTATTACCGACAAAAGAGGTTGGAGACTGGGGTGTAGAAGGACTCTTACATAGAGCACAGGTTGGAGACTGAGGTGCAGAAGGATAGATACAGAGAACAGAGGTTGGTGACTGGGGTTCAGACAGACTGATACAGAAAGCAGAGTTTGAAGACTGGGGTGTAGGTGGACCATAACAAAGAGCAGAGGTTGGAGACTGCGGTACAGAAGGACTGTTACAGAGAGCAGATCTCGGAGACTGGGGAGCAGAAGGAGTTTTGCAGAGGATCGTGGAATGAGACTGGGGTTAAGAATGAATGTTACAGAGAGCAGAGTTTGGATACTG
The DNA here is from genome assembly GCF_052094955.1 of Ictidomys tridecemlineatus. Classification (NCBI taxonomy): domain Eukaryota; kingdom Metazoa; phylum Chordata; class Mammalia; order Rodentia; family Sciuridae; genus Ictidomys; species Ictidomys tridecemlineatus. The sequence continues at coordinate 8,586 of NW_027522798.1, read as the reverse complement.
GAGTGCAGAAGGATGTTACAGAGCGAGAGGTTGGAGAGTGGGGTTCAAAAAATCTGTTACAGAGAGCAGAGGTTGGAGACTGGGGTGCAGAAGAACTGTTACAAAGAGCAGAGTTTGGAGACTGGGCTGCAGGAGGACTGTTACAGAGAGCAGAGTTTAAAGACTGGGGTTCAGATGGATCTTACAGATAGCAGAGTTTGGAGACTAGGGTGCAAAAGAAATGTTGCAGAGAGCAGATGTTGAAAACTGGGGTGGAAAAGAATCATTGCAGAGAGAAGATGTTGGAGACTGGGATGCAGAAGGCCTCTTACAGAGAGCAGAGTTTGGAGACTAGGTTGCAGAAGGATGTTAAAGAGAAAAGAGTTGGGATACTGAGGTGCAGAAGGACTGTTACAGAGAGTAGAGGTAGGAGACTGGGATGCAGAACCGTCATTGCAGAGAGCAGAGTTTTCAGACTGAGGTGCTGAAGAAATGTTGCAAAGAGCAGATGTTGGAGGCTGGGGTGCAGAAAGATTGTCACAAAGAGCAGTGGTTGGAGACAGGAGTGCATAAGGATCTTACAGAGAGCAGAGGATCAAGACTAGGGTGCAGAAGCACTGTTGGCAAGAGCAGAGTCTGGAGACTGGGTTTTACAGAGAGCAAATTTTGAAGACTGTGGTGCAAGAGGACTGTTGCAGAGAGCAGAGGTTGGAGACTGGTGTGAAGAAGAATCTTGCAGAGAGAAGTGTTTGGAGACTGGGGTGCAGAAGGCCTGTTACAGAGAGCAGTGGTTGCATACAGCTGAGTTTTCCCACTCAAGTGCAGAATGACTGTTGCAGAGAGCAGATATTGGAGACTGGGGTGCAGAAGGACTGTTGCAGAGAGCAGACATTAAATACTGGGGTTAAGAAGGATCGTTTCAGAGAGCAGAGGTTGGAGACTGGTGTGCAGAAGGATTGTTACAGAGAGTAGAGTTTGGAAACTGCGTTTTAGAAAGATGCTACAGAGAGCAGAGGTTGGAGACTAAAGTGCAGAAGGACTGTTTCAGAGATTAGAGGTTGGAGACTGAGGTGCAGAAGGACCTTTGCAGGGAACAGAGTTTTGAGACTGAGGTGCAGAAGGATAGATACAGAGAAGAGAGGTTGGAGACTGCAGTTCAGACAGACTGATACAGAAAGGAGAGGTTGGAGACTGGGCTGTAGAAGGACCGTTACAAAGAGCACAGGTTGGAGACTGCTGTACAGCAGGACCAGATATGGGATACTGGGGAGCAGAAGGACTGTTGCAGAGGACAGATTTTGGATACTGGGGTGGAGAAGAAATGTTACATAGTGTAGAGTATGGAATCTGGAGTGAAAAAGAATCTTACAAAGAGCATAGATTGAAGACTGTGGTGCAGAAGGACTGTTGAAGAGAGCAGATGTTGGAGCCTGGGGTCCACAAGGAGCGTTGGAGATAGCAGAGTTTGGAGACTGGGGTGCAGAAGGAATGTTGCAGAGAGCAGATGTTTTAGACTGGGGTGCAGAAGGACTGTTACAGAGAGCAGAGGTTAAAGACTGGGGTTCAGATGGATCTTACAGATAGCAGAGTATGGAGACTGGGGTGAAAAAGGACTGTTGCAGAGAGCAGATGTTGAAGACTGGGGTGGAGAAGAATCATTGCAGAGTGAAGATGTTGCAGACCTGGGTGAAGAAGGCCTGTTACAGAGAGCAGGGTTTGGAGACTGGGTTGCAGAAGGATGTTAAAGAGAAAAGAGTTGCGATACTGAGGTGCAGAAGGACTGCTACAGAGAGTAGAGGTAGGAGACTGGGATGCAGAACCGTCTTTGCAGAGAGCAGAGTTTTCAGACTGATGTGCTCAAGAACTGTTGCATAGAGCAGTTGATGGAGACTGGGGTGCAGAAAGATTGACACAGAGAGCAGAGGTTGGAGACTGGAATGCATAAGGATCTTACAGAGAGCAGAGGTTTGAGACTAGGGTGCAGAAGCACTGTTGCCAAGAGCAGAGTCTGGAGACTGGGTTGCAGAAAGGTCTTACAAAGAGCAGAGTTAGGAGACTGAGGTGCAGAAAGATCATTGCAGAGAGCACAGATTTCAGACTGAGTTGCAGAAGGACTGTGGCAGAGAGCAGATATTGAAGACTGGGATGCAGAAGGCCTGTTGCAGAGAGCAGAGGTTAAAGATTAGGTTGAGGGAGGGTCGTTGCATTGAGCAGAGTTTTCAGACTGAGGTGCAAAAGGACTGTTGCAGAGAGCAGATGTTGGAGACTGGGTACAGAAGGATTGTTTCAGAGTGCAGAGGTTAAAGACTTTGGTGAGAAAAAAATCTTTGATGAGAGCAGAGGTTGGAGACCAGTGTGCAGAAGCACTGTTACAGAGAGCAGAGTTTGGAGACTGGGTTTCCGAAAGATATTACAGAGAGCAGAGGTTGCAGACAGGGGTTTAGAAGGATTGTTACAGAGAGCAGCGGGTGAAGACTTTGGTGCAGAAGGACTGTTACAGAGAGCATAGGTTGGAGTCTGAGGTGTAGAAGGACTATTACAGGGAGCAGAGTTTGGAGACGCATGTGCAGAAGGACTGTTACAAGAAGCAGAGTTTGGAAATTGGGGTGCTGAAGGACCGTTACAGAGAGCAGAGTTTGAACACTGCGGAATAGGACTGTTTCCGAGAACAGAGGTTGGAGACTGGGGTGCCGCAGGACCCTTAAAGAAAGCAGAGGTTACAGACTGCGGTGGATAAAGAATGTTAGACAGAGCACATTTTGGAAACTGGCTTGCAGAAAGATGTTAAAGAGAGCAGAGTTTGGAGACTGTGGTTGAGAAGGACTGTTGCAGAGAGCACACGTTGGAGCCTGGGGTCCAGACGGATCGTTGGAGAGAGCAGAGTTTGGACTGGAGTTAGAATGACTGTTGCAGAGAGCAGATGTTGCAGACTGGGGTGCAGTAGGATCATTGCTGAGAGCAGTGGTTGGAGACTGGGGTGCAGAAATATCGTTGCAGAGAGCAGAGTTTGGAGACTGCCGTGCAGAAGGCCTGTTACAGAGAGGAGAGGTTGGAGAGTGGGGTTCAGAAAAATTGTTACAAAGAGCAGAGGTTGGAGACTGGGGTGCAGAAGGACTGTCACAGAGAGCAGAGTTTGGAGACTGGGGTTCAGATGGATGTTACAGAGAGCAAATTTTGGAGACTGTGGTGCAAGGGGACTGTTGCAGAGAGCAGAGGTTGGAGACTGGTGTGAAGAAGAAACCTTGCTGAGAGAAGTGTTTGGAGACTGGGGTGCAGAAGGCCTGTTACAGAGAGCAGTGGTTGGAGACTGGGTTGCAGAAGTCCTGTTGCAGAGAGCAGAGGTTGGAGACTGTTGTGCAGAAGGACGATTACCGAGTGCAGAGTTTATAGACTGGGTTGCAGAAGAATCTAACAGGGAGCAGAGTTCGGAGACTGAGGTGCAGATCGTTCGTTGAATACAGCAGAGTTTTCTTAATGAAGTGCAGAATGACTGTTGCAGAAAGCAGATATTGGAGACTGGGGTGCAGAAGGACTGCTGCAGAGAGCAGACATTGGAGACTGGGGTTTAGAAGGATCGTTTAAGAGAACAGAGGTTGGAGACTGGTGTGCAGAAGGATTGTTACAGAGAGTAAAATCTGAAAACTGGGTTTTAGAAAGATGCTACAGAGAGCAGAGGTTGGAGACTGAAGTGCAGAAGGACTGTTTCAGAGAGTAGAGGTTGGAGACTGAGGTGTAGAAGGACCGTTGCCGAGAACAGAGTTTGGAGAATGAGGTGCAGAACGATAGATACAGAGAACAGATGTTGGAGACTGGGGAGAAGAAGGACTGTTGCAGAGGACAGATTTTGGATACTGGGGTGAAGAAGAAATGTTACAGAGTGCAGAGTATGGAATCTAGAGTGCAGAAGAATCTTACAAAGAGCATAGGTTGGAGACTGTGGTGCAGAGAGACTGTTGAAGAGAGCAGATGTTGGAACCTGGAATCCACAAGGAGCATTGTAGACAGCAGAGTTTGGAGACTGGGGTGCAGAAGGACTCTTGCAGAGAGCAGATGTTTTAGACTGGGGTGCAGAAGGACTGTTACAGGGAGCAGAGGTTGGAGACTGAGGTGCAGAAGGCCTGTTACAAAGAGCAGAGTTTGGAGTTGGGGTGTAGGAGGACTGTTACAGAGAGCAGAGGTTAAAGACTGGGGTTCAGATGGATCTTACAGATAGCAGAGTATAGAGACTGGGGTGCAAAAGGACGGTTGCAGAGAGCAGATATTGGAGACTGGGGTGGAGAAGAATCATTGCAGAGAGAAGATGTTGGAGACTGGGGTGCAGAAGGCCTGTTACAGAGAGCAGGGTTTGGAGACTGGGTTGCAGAAGTATGTAAAAGAGAAAAGAGTTGGGATACTGAGGTGCAGAAGGACTGTTACAGAGAGTAGAGGTAGGAGACTGGGATGCAGAACCGTCGTTGCAGAGAGCAGAGTTTTCAGACTGAGGTGCTGAAGAACTGTTGCATAGAGCAGATGTTGGAGACTGGGGTGCAGAAAGACTGTCAGAGAGAGCAGAGGTTGGAGACTGGAGTGCATAAGAATCTTACAGAGAGCAGAGGTTCGAGACTAGAGTGCAGAAGCACTGTTGGCAAGAGCAGAGTCTGGAGACTGGGTTGCAGAAGGGTCTTACAAAGAGCAGGGTTAGGAGACTAAGGTGCAGAAGGATCATTGCAGAGAGCACAGATTTCAGTCTGAGTTGCAGAAGGACTGTTGCAGAGAGCAGATATTGAAGACTAGGATGCAGAAGGACTCTTACAGAGAGCAGAGGTTAAAGACTGGGGTTCAGAAGGATTTTACAGATAGCAGAGTTTGGAGACTGGGGTGCAAAAGGACTGTTGCAGAGAGCAGATGTTGGAGACTGGGGTGGAGAAGAATCATTGTAGCGAGAAGATGTTGGAGGCTTCTGTGCAGAAGGCCTGTTACAGAGAGCAGGGTTTGGATACTGGGTTGCAGGCGGATGTTAAAGAGAAAAGAGTTGGGATACTGAAGTGCAGAAGGACTGTTACAGAGAGTAGAGGTAGGAGACTGGGATGCAGAACCGTCGTTGCAGAGAGCAGAGTTTTCAGACTGAGGTGCTGAAGAACTGTTGCACAGAGCAGATGTTGGAGACAGGGGTGCAGAAAGATTGTCACAGAGAGCAGAGGTTGGAGACAGGAGTGCATAAGGATCTTACAGAGAGCAGAGGTTCGAGACTAGGGTGTAGAAGCACTGTTGGCAAGAGCAGAGTCTGGAGACTGGGTTGCTGAAGGGTCTTACAAAGAGCAGAGTTAGGAGACTGAGGTGCAGAAGGATCATTGCAGAGAGCACAGATTTCAGACTGAGTTGCAGAAGGACTGTTGCAAAGAGCAGATACTGCAGACTGGGATGCAGAAGGACTGTTTCAGAGAGCAGAGGTTAAAGACTGGGGTGAAGGAGGGTCGTTGCAGTGAGCAGAGTTTTCAGATGGAGGTGCAAAGGACTGTTGCAGAGAGCAGATGTTGGAGACTGGGTACAGAAGGATTGTTGCAGAATGCAGAGGTTGGAGACTTTCGTGTGGAAGGATCTTTAATTAGAGCAGAGGTTGGAGACTGGTGTGCAGAAGCACGGTTACAGAGAGCAGAGTTTGGAGACAGGGTTTCAGAAGGATATTACAGAGAGCAGAGGTTTCAGACAGGGATTTAGAAGGGTTGTTACAGAGAGCAGAGGTTGAAGACTTTGGGGCTAAAGACTGTTACAGAGAGCATAGGTTGGAGTCTGAGGTGTAGAAGGACTGTTACAGAGAGCAGAGTTTGGAGACGCATGTGCAGAAGGACTATTACAGGAAGCAGAGTTTGGAAATTGGGGTGCAGAAGGACCGTTACGGAGAGCAGAGTTAGAATACTGCGGAATAGGAGTGTTTCCGAGAGCAGAGGTTGGAGACTGGGGTGCCGCAGGACCCTCAAAGAAAGCAGAGGTTACAGTCTGCGGTGGAGAAGGAATGTTAGAGAGAGCAGATTTTGGAAACTGGCGTGCAGAAAGATGTTACAGAGAGCAGAGTTTGAAGACTGTGGTTCAGAAGGACTGTTGCAGAGAGCACACGTTAGAGCCTGGGGTCCAGACGGATCGTTAGAATGAGCAGAGTTTGGACTGGAGTTAGAATGACTGTTGCAGAGAGCAGATGTTGCAGACTGGGGTGCAGTAGGATCATTGCAGAGACCAGTGGTTGGAGACTGGGGTGCAGAAAAATCGTTGCAGAGAGCAGAGTTTGGAGACTCCTGTGCAGAAGGCCTGTTACAGAGAGGAGAGGTTGGAGAGTGGGGTTCAGAAAAACTGTTACAGAGAGCAGAGGTTGGAGACTAGGGTGCAGAAGGACTGTTACAGAGAGCAGAGGTTGGAGACTGGGGTTCAGATGGATCTTACAGAGAGCAAATTTTCTAGACTGTGGTGCAAGAGGACTATTGCAGAGAGCAGAGGTTGGAGACTGGTGTGAAGAAGAATTTTTGCAGAGAGAAGTGTTTGGAGACTGGGGTGCAGAAGGCCTGTTACAGAGAGCAGTGGTTGGAGACTGGGTTGCAGAAGTCCTGTTGCAGAGAGCAGAGGTTGGAGACTGTTGTGTAGAAGTACGATTACCGAGTGCAGAGTTTAAAGACTGGGTTGCAGAAGGATCTAACAGAGAGCAGTGTTTGGAGACTGAGGTGCAGAAAGTTCGTTGCATACAGCAGAGTTTTCCCACTGAAGTGCAGAATGACTGTTGCAGAGAGCAGATATTGGAGACTGGGGTTAAGAAGGATCGTTTAAGAGAGCAGAGGTTAGAGACAGGTGTGCAGAAGGATTGTTACAGAGAGTAGAGTTTGGAAAGTGGGTTTACAAAGATGCTACAGAGAGCAGAGGTTGGAGACTGAAGTGCAGAAGGACTGTTTCAGAGAGTAGAGGTTGGAGACTGAGGTGCAGAAAGACCTTTGCAGAGAACAGAGTTTGGAGCCTGAGGTGCAGAAGGATAGATACAGAGAACAGATTTGGAGACTGCAGTTCAGACAGACTGATATAGAAAGCAGAGGCTAACGACTGGGGTGTAGAAAGACCGTTACAAAGAGCACAGGTTTGAGACTGCGGTACAGAAGGACCAGATGTCGGAGACTGGGGAGCAGAAGGACTGTTGCAGAGGACAGATTTTGGATACTGGGGTGGGAAAAGAAATGTTACAGAGGGGGGTCCAACATGGCGGCCGGCGAGCAGGCAGCATTTTCTGTACCTCCGCAGTAACGGGATCAGAGAGACACATAAATACAGTTGCATGGGACCTGCTGAAGAACTTCTAACAATATTCTTTTGAAAGGAGACCTGCCGAAAACTAGTAAGTCTGTGGGAGGGGTCAGTTTGTCTCAGGCGAGTGAATCTAGGCAACGCGGATTAGGGACACAATCCCACAGGGACACAACCCCGCCAGCCGCGGCCGAACTGCAGTGAACTGCAGCAAATGTACGAACGGCCACGGGGGACTGGGCCCCGCAGGCCTGAGTCTGTGAACTGCCTCTGGCGGTTTGGCGCTGAAAACAATACCCCCTCCCCACCCCCAGCTAGCAACGCGGATCAGGGGACACAATCCAGCCAGCCGTGGGCGACTGCAGCAAACGTACGAACGGCCGTGGCGGACTGGGCCCCAGCAGGCCTGAGTCTGGGAACTGCTCTGGCGGTTGGCGCTGCAAACAACACCCCCACCCACTCCCAGCCGGGAACAACGCGGATCAGGGACACATTGCAGCAGGCCACTGCCGAACTGCAGCGAACTGCAGCGAACATACAAATGGCCGCGGCCGGACTGGGCCCGCAGGCCTGAGTCTGTGAACTGCCTCTGGCGTTTTGGCGCTACAAACAACACCCCCACCCCCCATCCCACCCCCAGCCGGTTCGGAGCTGCAAACCACACGACCCCCCACCCCCACCCCCACCCCACTCCTGTGAACAACTCCTGCCCACTGGCTCTGCAAAGGGCCCCGACCACACGGCAAACGGACAAATAGTCCCGACCACTGGGCACTTTGAACAGCCCTGCCCGCACGGGGGAATCAGGAGTGGCGCGGGACCCACCGCACGGAACTCCCAGCTACGGCTCCCACCAGAGGTAACATCTGAGGTCTCTTGCACCAGTTTCCGGGGGCGTGACTACCAGAGGGCAAGCAAATTCGCCGAGGGTCCTCAACCCCAAGCATTACAAACTTAGGATTCCAGGGAATGGCAAACAGGGAGAGCGTGCCCAGGTGGCCATGAAAACAGGGCACACAGGAGCAGCAGACCTGGCGTGTAGCCAGTATTGTGGTGAGCATTACTGGTGAGCAGACACTGCTACACAGGTGACAGGCTCCGCCTACTAAGAAGAGAAGCTTAGCCTGGTGGGCACAGCTTCACCTAATGGAAGAATAGTGAATCGGACTCAAAGACTGCATTTATTATTTTTTTTTTTTTGGTGGATGTTGTGGTTGGGTTTTTTTTTGTTGTTGTTGTTGTTGCTGTTTTTTAAAAAAGTGTTTTAAAGTTCATTTTATTTTATTTTATTTATTTTTAATTTTGAATCCTTATCTCTATTATTACTATTGTTATTTTTTTTAAATTCTT